>NC_143577.1:218131473-218431473 GCF_048544385.1 Mastigoproctus giganteus | reverse complement strand
TGGGAATTAGCGTATTAGGCACACCTTTGACCTTGTTCTTCTAGCATTCAGAAACGGGGTTAGATAGGCTTTGAGCAACTTCTATATACAGTATTGTACTAAGCGATAGTTTCAAATAAAATTAATATAGAAGATTACCTGAAAACAATCATATTCAAAAGACGTGACTATGGGATCTGCGACGATGAGACGAACCATCTGATATAAATTGCTTACTTGCGAGAATAAGAAACACTAATATTGCATGATATAGGGAGAACTTCGTTCAGGGCGACCTTACACTACTCGCACATGCACTCTATATCTTAACTTTAATCGGAGCTCATTCGCAGGCTGCCACACACTATACACGCACGCACTTGCTCCAATTCAAAACTTTATGGACGTATTCCCAGCAATATCCACTAGGCCTAACTGCCAACAATGCGTGTGTGACTACAGCAAAGCGTTAGTAGAATGCTAAGCCTAAAGGGATTAGGTAGATGACTAGAGAGTACAGAGAAGATAACCCTCGTGATAACAAAAATTTCTCACCCACGTAATCCTCTTGCGAAGTTCTTTGAGCTGGCACACTTTTCCGGTGGAAAAAAACACTTTAAACACATTAAAATAACTCAACATTCAGGAGCTCCAGAACACGTGGCTACACTGAATGACGGCCATATATATCTTATCGTTACTTGTTGCATATGCCTCATTGCCGACCGGGCTAGCCAGGTGGGTAAAGTGCCTGCCTGACAACCCAAAGGTCGCGGGTTCGAATCCCGCCTCGGGCTTGGATCAAAGTACTGCAAAAACCTTGGGAGGTGCACTATGGCCACAGAAGCCGATGCGCCAACAACTACCAAAATAAAATAAAATAAAAAATATGCCTCATCTCTTAGATCTCCTGTGTTATACTCGTGAACTTCCTGATTTTTCCCCAGGAATTTTCTGCAGGTTGCCAGTGTTGGGTGCCGCTATGTCAATCAATTATTAATAAATAATAATAATATTATTGATAAATAAATTGTATTGTATTATTATTATATAAATAAAATTTTATATTATTGATAAAATAAATTTGTATTGTATTGTATTATTATTATTGTATTGTGTTATTATTATTATTATTATTACAAGCAGGTAAGACCATACTAGTAGGAGACTTCAATATCAATTTTTTGAACATGCCTTATTTGGAATAACTAGGCAACAAAGGATGGTGGGTGATACAACATAAGCTCATGCTGAGATCACATTATAACAAATATAAAATTGAAGTATGCAAATTCCTACATACTAAAATCAACTTTCAGATCACAGAACGTGCATACTAATAATAGATATGCACTCAAAACAACATCCATGTGAAGATATAAAATTAACAAATGTTGCGAAGAAAAATTATTTATCAACAGGTAAACTGAAACAGAACATGGAAAACTTGTTAATACAAGGGCACATATCCTACACAACAAATGTAAATGACTTTTCAAATAAGATAGTACAAATGATAAACAATTCAAGGTTAAATACGGAGAAAAAAGTAAATCCCTCAGATTGCAACATAAATCCTAGGAGTAACAGGATTAAGCATAAGAAACCTTGGATGATAAAAGGAATAGAAGAATTAATGGTACAAAGAGATAAATACGTAAGGCAGTATAGAAATTGTTCATCAAAGATAGAACATTATCATAATTATAAAACGCTAAGAAATAAATTGACAGGTATGATTAGAAAACAAAAAAACACTTATTACAATCAACTTTTTATGGACTAGCAGATAACTCAAAAGGAAAAATGGAACATTATAAATAACCTACAGAGTACAAGGAAAACAAAAACAAGGGGAAATCAAATTAAAACATTAGAACAGATCTCTGGTACAAACAAACAATATGAGGCTGCAAATAGATTTGCCAAAGCTGTATCAGATCTCAGTAGATACAACATACACTATTGCCAAGACTCCTTTGCTCAAAAAGATAGTCCTCCTCAGATAGTGAACTCTTGTGTAGTCTTTGCTCCACAGTACACGGAAATTCTTAAGATCATAGAACAGTTAAAGAACAAGAAAACTTCCGGACTGTACTGCATTACAGTAACCGAAGTAAAGAGAAATAAAAAAACAGTTCACTGTTCTCTTCGTAGAGCTTATAGCACGAATGTTAGAATAGGGAAATTATCCTACAAATCTACTTTCCTTTAAAATACTCCCTATATATAAAAAGGGACAACCTGATGACTTTTATAATTATAGACCAATTACAATTCAGTCGGTTATAAATAAAATAATAGAAAATTATATATTTTCCCATATAAGCAAATATTTACATCAGTATGGACTGTTAAATAACTCTCTATTCTCATATCAGAAGAGCAAGAGCACACGGACATTATTAGAAAGTTTAGTAGACTCTTTTAACTTACATTTAAACAACAATAACTTCATAATGATTTTATTTATTGATTTGACCAAAGCATATGACTTAATTGATATCCCAATCTTGAAACAGAAATTACTGAAATATGGTATAAGGGGAAGAATCAATCAACTCTTAGCATCTTATTTAACCAAAAGAAAAATAACAGTAGAAATAGAGAATACAAAGGGAAAATCATATAACGTAAAGAGAGGAGTACCTCAGAGCACTCATGCTGGACCAATCATGTTCAACATCTTTATAAATGACATATTCGAAGAAATAAAGAACTTTTTAAAAATTTATGCAGATGATATAATCTTATATACAATTGGAAAGAACCTGACAAAAATGGCAAGAGATTTACAGCAGGATGTAATAAATTTACAAAATTGGTTGCATGACAATAAATTAGCACTCAGCTTTGAAAAAACAAAATTTTTGGTAATTAGACCTCCTCATCAAACCCTGGACATTCATCACTCTATTAAATTACATGAACATAAATGCCTACATGTTCAGGATTTCCAGAATTGCAAATGCCTAACAGTGGAAGAAGTTTTAAATCACTGCGACCTTGGGTTATGGATTGACTATAGTCTAAGGTGAGCAATGCATATAACAAACTTGTACAAGAAAATGGGATTTTACGTTTACTTTTTTATTACATTAAAAATAAGTTAAATCTAAGAACAAAAGCTACCTTATATTATGCATTAGTGGACTCCCAACTCAATTATTTAGTAAATCTATGGGCACGAGTAAATATAACTGAAATAAGGGTTAAAACAGCTTACTTAACAGGATTCTGAAACTTTTAATGGGGACAAACTCTTGGAATTATCTGAATAAGAGAAGGCAATTTTTGTTGAAATATAAAATACTTTATCCAATTCAAAAACTGAAATTAAATTTATTTATGAAGAATCTTTACACTATTTATGAAGAGTCGAATCTTCAAAGGAATGTATCACATAACTTTAAGAATCCAAAAGCAATTGTTTTGCCTCACACTAGGGTACTAAATAGATTTGGAGATAGGCACACAATGAACATTACAAATAACTTGTTGGCTAGTGTTGATTTCAGGCTCAGGAGAAGTTATTCTATCTCCAAATTAAAATTCCTAATAAGAAGATTTTTGATACTCAATGATACAGTAGATTAGACCTGATATGCAGGTCAATTACTTTCTCTGTTTGCAGAGAAAGTATAAGAAAAAAGAAAGTTTGCATAAGAGAGTAATTGAGGAGGGAGTATATGATGAGAGCCTTGTCGATCAATTCGGGCCTGGAAAGATTGTGCGAGGCTCAAGGGGTAGAATTTTTTTCAGCCTGGACTGTACTTGTTAACAGAAGAGATTGCTTCTACAGGGATGGGATACACTTAAAGAGAAAGGGTGCAAGAATATTTGCTGATGCTATCGAGGCAGTGTTAGGTGGGTCGGAAAACTGCTAGCTTGGGGGGAGACAAAGACTAATAGATTAACAGTAGCCACTGGCAGAGGTGAAAGAGATTCTTGCACTGCTTCTATTGGAATGAGCAGAAGCCTGAAAAACAAGATGCAGGATATTTCAGAGACTGCTGGAAGTCATTGCAGTACAAGTAAACACATGGGTTGTGTTAGGGTAGCTAAGAATAGAAACAGGTGCATGTATACTTGCGTGTACACCAATGCTAGGAGTTTAGTAAATAAATTTGATGAATTTGAGGTATTGCTCAAAACATCAAAGGCAGATATTGTTGGGATATCAGAGACGTGGTGTCACACAGATATAAGGAATGCAGAACTGGAATTTGGGGAGTACAACGTCTACAGAAAGGATAGACAGGATAGGAAGGGAGGAGGGGTTATGTTATTAGTTAAGAAACATATAAAATCCAAGGAAGTGAAGCCAGTCGACATCGATGGACAGGGCAGTGTCGAGTCAGTTTGGTGTGACATAAGCATTGGGAGATCAAAATTGAGAGTAGGAGTGTGCTATAGGCCTAATGACTCTGATGAGTATAATAAGATACTGTACAGGGAAATAGAATGGGCCAGTAAATCAGTGAGTCTTATAATGGGGGATTTTAATTTCCCAGATATTGATTGGAATCTGTGGGTTGGTCACTCACACACTAGCAAGGCTTTTGTGGATTTATTGGATGATTGTTTTCTACATCAGCATGTTCTTGATCTGATTATCAGTAGTGATACTTCATGCATTAAGAATCTGCAGATAACGGAACCACTAGGTGGCAGTGATCACAGTGTGTTGAAGTGGGATTTACTCAAGGAGGTAACTACCATCAGAGGTAAAGGGAAGGGTTTTTGTTTTCGTAAAGGTGACTACGATGGTCTGAAAAAGTATTTAAATTCTATACAGTGGGACCAACTGATGATGTTACCAACAGCGAATTTAAAATGGGAAGAATTCAAGGAACTAATCTTGGAAGCTACCAGGCTTTACATACCAACCAAGAAATATTGTTCAAGGTTCAGGCCTAAATGGTTGTCAGATGAACTAATGAGACATATGGCTGAGAAGAAAAATGCATGGGACACATACAAATTAATGGGTGACATGGAAGCCTATGATAGATATAAGTTGGTCTGTAACCAAGTCACAAAGGAGATTAGGCAGGCAAAGGCAGATTATGAGAAATCCTTGGCAAAGGATGCAAAGAAAAACAGAAAAGAGTTCTTTACCTATTTAAACTCAAGAAGGAAAGGGATGAATCAGATTGGTCCACTGGATGTTGATGGTTCAACAGTTGAGGATCCTGCTGGGGTGGCTAACAATCTAAACGAGTATTTTGCATCTACATTCACACATGAGGAGTTATTCAGGAAGGGGAATGTCGTAGGTGAAGTAAACATTAGCAGTGAGCTAGTGATTTTCTAATAACTGAGAGGAAAGGAGGAGAAATTGTTGAGGATAAACATAAAAAAGGCACCCGGGGTGGATGGGATCTATCCAGTTATATTAAAGGAGACAGCAAAGGAAGTAAGCAACCCCTAGCCATAATTATGAGAGCTTCTTTGGACTCAGGGGAGGTACCCATAGACTGGAGATGTGCAAATGTAACCCAAATTCACAAAGGAGGATCAAAGGTTGACACAAGTAATTATAGACCTGTTAGTTTAACTTCGGTTCCAGGAAAATTAATGGAGGCACTGGTTAAAGAAGCAGTGCAGGATCATCTAGACAAGAATTCAGTTATAGCTCAGACACAGCATGGTTTTGTTAAGGGGAAGTCTTGCCTGACCAATTTGATTGGATACTATGATGCAGTCACAAAAGAACTGGATTCAGGGAATAACTTTGATATTTTACTTTGTATACTTGGATCTTAGAAAGGCTTTTGATACTGTTGCACATGGAAGACTGCTGCACAAATTGGAGCAGTGTGGCATTGGAGGCAAATTGCTGCTATGGATAAAGGGATGGTTGAGTGGCAGAAGACAGAGTGTGGTAATCAATGGACACTGCTCAATGTGGACTAATGTTATTAGTGGAGTTCCTCAGGGTTCAGTGTTGGGTCCATTGTTGTTTTCTGTATTTATAAATGATATTGATGATGGTATATCAAGCTTAATGTCCAAGTTTGCAGACGATACAAAGGTTGGCAGGGTTGTTAAGGACACAACTGATGCTATGCTGCTGCAACAGGATCTGGAAACTTTGAGCAGATGGGCTGAGAGGTGGCAAATGAAGTTTAACATTGACAAATGTAAAATACTACATATGGGAAACAGTAACCCCAGATCAACGTATCAACTCTGTGGTACTACGCTGACAGTGGTAGAGAATGAAAAGGACCTCGGGGTAATTGTGCAGGCAGATATGAAGTTCTCTGAGCAGTGCAGACGAGTGCGAGAGTAGCTCATGGTGTCTTGTCAATGATATTCAGGAATTTTTCTAGCAGGGATAGGGATGTGATTATTCCCTTGTATAAGGCATTGGTCAGGCCACATCTTGAGTACTGTATACAGGTCTGGAGGCCTCATTTCAAGAAGGATGTATAGCTGCTGGAACGAGTACAGAGAAGGGCAACCAGATTAGTGAATGGAACAAAGGGTTGCTCTTACGAAGAAAGGCTTAAATTTTGCAAATTACAGAGTCTGGAGACTAGGCATCGGTGAGGTGATCTGATAGAGGTGTATAAGGCTTTGAATGGCTTTAGCATGCTCAATGCCGATGGTATTCTTCATCTTGCTCAGAATAATCACCTGAGAGGGCATAAATTCAAATTGAGGAAGGACGGATGTCCGATAGATGTGCGGAAATTTGCCTTTAGCCAGCGGGCAGTTGGTTTGTGGAATAGACTTACATCACTTGTTGAAGTTGATAGCCTAAACAAATTTAAGACTCAGCTGGACAGGTATTTCGAACGAATGGAGGGGTGAAATGGGAGGAGTGGTTGTGTTTTTTTTTTTTTTTTTTGGCTGATGCTGAATAAGCTTGCTTTCTTGCATCATATGCCTCTACTAATGCTAATGCCAATGCAGTGTGGAATGTACTATGTTTAATGACTTCATTGTCTTTTCTGTTAGTTAACAAATCTGTATGCAAAAACTGTTGTAAATGATGAATTACAACTTGTCAAGAAATTCACTTTTCTTAACAAGTTCTTTTATTGTAAACAAGTTCTCTTGATAAAATTGTATTGTGTTATTATTATTATTTTTTTAAATTTTTAAATTTTTTTCTCTCTGATTGGGGATTCCACTCCGTGACGGGTACTGCTACCAAGTACACAGGGTGGTTGTAATGTCTGGTGTTACTGTTGGTCGAGGAACTCTCTTACTGTTCTACAGGTGTTCAGGATTGCAACTTTCTGGAGTTCCTGGTAGGTGTCCTCTAGGAGACCTATTTCTGCTAAGCTGCTATGTAGGGTCTTTGGCACCATACCTGTGGTCGACACGATGATCAGGATGGTCGTTGCTTCTTGCATATGCCACATCTCCTTGACCTCATGTCTCAGGTTTATGTATTTCCTAATTTTTTCCTCATGGTTTTCTGGATATTGTTAGTGTTTGGCACCGCTATGTCAATCAGGTACGTAGCCTTTTCTATCTTGTCTACAAGCGTTTTGTCTGGTGTGTTATGTGGATTGGTTTATCCTTTATTACGGCGCGGTCCCAGGATGCAGGTTGCGGGTCTCTAGTACTGCCTGGGATTCATACTTGTAGTTTGGTACACTTTCTTTAGTCAATTGGCATTTCCTCGCTAGCTTCTGATGTATTATCCTGGCTACCTCATCGTCTCTACGAACGTACTCAGCCTGAATGATTACCTTGCTTCCCCCCCCCCTGATCTATTGGATCGTTTCTGAGGCCAGGTGGCATCGTCGATATGTGCCATCTGATGTTCTTGGTTCCTTTGCGATGTATTTTCTATAGTTTCTGGTGTTTATTACCTAGTCCTTGATGGCCAGCATGAATCCTTCAATCCCGGGGAAGAGCGTTACGCTCGTGAACCATACATTGGAAGAAAGTTTATCTATGTGATCTTGGTGGAGATCATTGGTGTGTCTTCTCTGCCCATCTTTCTAGCTTCGTTTTTACCTCCTGGTTAGGGGGAGTCCTCGGTTAGTTTGAGTGGGGGTATAGCACTTGTCTATCTTCCTTATGGCCTTTTGAAGTTCTGTTGTGTGTTTTTGGAAGTAATCTTTTAGGTTAGCAATCGCTGTATTGTGTTGCTAAATATGGTCTCTCAGGCCCCCTTCCTCCTTCTTTCCGGGCAATTGTCAGTCTCTCCAAGTCTGATTTAGGGCGGTGTTGGTGGCTTTTGGTCATTATTGTTCTTTTCTTTTGCATGATATCCTCTAGCTCGGTGTTAATCCAATATATGATCCCAAAGGAGTATGTCAGTACAAGAGCTGCATAGGTGTTCATGGCTTTAACTGTGTTCCCTCGGTTCAATTTTGCTTTCAGCAGGCTTCTCATTCCCTGATGATATTTTTCGGTCAGGTACTTATTGATTTCCTTTTTCTCTAACTGCTGAGCCTGCACTATCTCTACATATTTGTAGGTCTCTTCTTCAGTCATAGCTTCGATCTCTTTACCGGTCTGCAGCTTGTAGTTTTGGCCGCCTAATTTTCCCTGGCGCAGGGCGTGAGTCTTGAATTTGTCTAGATCATATTCTTGCCTGAAATTCTTACTGAATTCTTCAGTGATGCGGAGTCGATGCTGGAGTTGTTTCTCAGTTTCCGCATAGAGTTTGATGTCATCCCTATACATCAGGTGGGACAGGGTATACAGGTTCTTTCATCCTTCTTTGAGGTTATATCCATACTTGCTGCCGTTACGCATGTTAGATAGCTGGTTGAGTGCTAGAGAGAACGTCAGTGGGTTCAGAACCCTAAAACATTCCCATTCTGATGGCGATTGGTTTGGTTGTGATGTTCTCGACCTTAATGGTGGTATTTCATTTCGCCCTTGTTGCTCCTAGGAAGTTTGTCACTATCGGATTGTACTTGTAGATCTTCAGGGTCTCTATTAGTCAGCTAGGAGGTATGGAGTAGAAGGCCTTGCGGTAATCAGTGTAGGCCGTGTATAGGTCGAAGTGCTTCTTGTAGGCTTGCTCCATAACTGCGGCATCTATGGTTAATTGCTCATTGCATCCATTGCTCCTCCACTTGCATCCTTTCTGCTGTTCGGCAGTGATGTTCTGACTCGCGAAGTGGTCTGGTATCCTCTTGGTTATGCAGCTGGTCAGGATCTTGTAAATCGTTGGGAGGGATGTAATTGGCCTGTATTTCGCCAGGTTTGTTGCATCTTTGTCTTTAGGCTTCAGATATGTGACTCCTTCAGAGAGAAGCTTCGGGATTGTCTCCGGGTGTTTTATCGTTCGAGAAAACTGCTCTGCTAGGTGTTTGTGTGTGCAAGTGAGCTTCTTGTACCAGTAGTTGTGGATGTTATCAATTCCTGGGGTTCGCCAGTTGTGGGTGTTCCTGATCGACTGATTTACTTATTCTTCTCGAATCTCCCACTCACTCATCTGTTGTACGTCCTTGGATTTCTTACGTTCTATTCTATCCAGGGGGTTCGCCTGTTATACCATTGGTGTGGAAAACTTAAGGACCAACACTATTTCTAAAGATTACAACCACAAAATCTTTACTTAAGATGCTCTGTACTGATGAAAGTAGATTCAATGTCAACAGCGATTCTCGACGTCAGCTAATCTGGCGAGAGGTTGGCACACGGCATCACCCCTCAAACATCACTGGAAGGGATCGATATGGCGGTCGAGGTGTTCTCGTCTGGGGAGGCGTTATCTTAGAAGGTCGTACACAACTCCAGATACTGGAAGGCGGGTACTGTAACCGGTGCACGCTACTGTACTGAGGTAATCCTTTTCCATGTGCCATTGGCTCCGAGTTCGTGTTTATGGATGATAACGCCACGCCCCATCGCACTGCAGCTGTTGATATGCGTTTGGAAAGTGAGGACATTGTTCGTATGGATTGGCCTGCCCGTTCCAGTCGATCTAAATCCCATTGAACACATATGGATAGGTCTGGGGAGACGCCTAGTGGCACTTCCACAGCCACCAGAAAATTTTCACCAGCTGAAGATGGCACTGACAGAGGAATGGGCGATGTTACTGCAAGAACTTATCAAGAACATTGTTCTAAGTATAGTCAGGCGGTGCAAAGCCTGCATGGACATTAGGGGTGGCTATATTTCCTACTGAGGGCCACCTCTTCCCTTTGTTCCATCTTTGGCAGTGATGCATCTATATCATGGCAGCCAGTGCTATGTTGCCATTTTTCAATAAAGTCTCTCTGTACCGTTTTGATTCCCTTGTTGTTTCCTTCATCCTTTCTGTACCTCACGAGGTTCCTTTGATATGCTTTTCCCATATCCAGGTCACTACTAAAAAACTACAGGTGAAAACCTGACTGGTCCTTAAGTTTTGTACACCAGTGTAACTTCCTTCACTGCTCCAGATATTTCCTCAGACCTCCTCGATCGTCTTCTTCTCGGGTGGTCCGTTTCTTGATTTCTCATCTTCTCCCAGTTTCCTGTAGAAGGCCCTTTGGTCCGTATCGAAGATTCGCTTGTATATTTTCCTCTGGGAGTTCTCTTTATAATGATGTAGTCTCTTGCTGAGTGCGAGGAGTTTCTGCTTCAATGTATATCCAAGTATTCTCCTATTCTCTGATATCTGGTCTCATATTTGCTGTGGACTCTGTTGCTCTTGAGGATGCTCTTCACCTTTTGAGGATGCTCTTCACAAAATTAAGAGTCAAGATAGGTCAACTGACCTATCTTGACTCTTAATTTTTCTATCTTCTGCTTGAAGCCTTCTTTCCCAAGATGGCGGTTCCTTCTGTTTTCGGTTCTTCTGATGCTGCTCTCTCGTTTCTTTTCTATTAATCCTAGTGGCTGCTATGGCAGCGCAGTAAACGGCTGTGTGGATAGCCTTCACCGTTCCACCATTGTTGCCAAGGTAACGTGGTATTATTTGCCGATTGAGATGGTCTATTACTCTCCACAAGATTTTATTTGGCTTCTGCTTAGGTATCACGTGGTTTCTTGTGGGATCCATTCCTTCGAATTCTGTTAGTACTTTCTTCCACTCGTCTTCTCTTCTGGATATCATGACTTCGCCTCTTTCGATTTCGGCTACTCTGGGTGATAGTTCTTCTTGCTCTTTCTCATCTGGTTCCGTAAAAAAGTAAAGTGCAGCCATTATCAACCCACTGCAGGATGGAAGCCTCCTCAACAATTCATGCCGAGGGAAATGGACCATAATCTGCCACGCTGGTCCAGTACGGGTTGGCAGATCGACCGTATTCAACAGTCAGGGGCTTGAACCCCGCTCAATTCAAAGAGCGTGTGCAACTGCATTCCCGCTCCTGCCCACTCGGCTATGGAGGCCCGTAGTATGCTGTTTTTCCTCTGGTTCCGTAGTATGCTTTTTCTCCTCTGGTTCCATGTTGACCATATTCTTTGTTCTTTGTAGTTGGTCGCTCACATCCTGCTTAATTTTTTCCACGAAGGCAGGAGCTATTAAGTTTTTCGTGACGATGGTCCTTCTTTGGTCTGCTAATCGCTGTTCGGTGACCTGAATATTTGGGAATCGTTCCAACCACTTGTTATGTAGTCGCGACCTGTACATTGTCTTATCGGTCTCTCGCCTCTTTATTTCATAGTATTCTCGCATGATGTACGTATAATCATTATTTGTGCTCTTATATTATTTCTCCCAGATTGGGGATTCCACGTTGTGACGGGTATTGCTACCAAGTAGACAGGATGGTTGCTGTTATGTCTAGTGTTACTGTTGGTCGAGGAACTCTCTGACTATCATGCAGGTGTACAGGATTGCGATTTTCTGGAGTTCCTTGTAGTTGTTCCTTGTGGGAGAGCTATTGCTGCTAGGCTGTTACGTAGGGTTTTTGGCACAGTACCTGTGGTTGACACGGTGATCGGGATGGTCGTTACTTGTTGCATATGCCACATCTCTTTGATCTTCTGTTTAGGTTCGTGTACTTCCTGATTTTTTTCCCCATGGATTTTCTGCAGATTGCCATTGTTGGGTACCGCTATGTCAATCAGATAGGTAGCCTTTTTCTTCTTGTCCACAAGGGTTATATCCGATCTGTTGTGCGGGATTGTCTTATCCGTTATCATGGCGCGGTCGCAGTACAACTTTTGGGTTGGGTCTCTAGTACTGCCTGGGGTTAGTACTTGTAGCACGGTACACTTTCTTCGATCAACTGGTATTTCCTTGCTAACTTCTGATGTATTATCCTGGCTACCTGGTCGTGTCTATGAGTGTACTCAGTCTGGGTGATCATCTTGCCTCCCACGGTGATGTTTTGGATCGTTTCTGAGGCCTGGTGGCATCGTCGACATGTGTCATCGAATACTCCGGGCTCTTTGGCGATGTATGTTCTATAGTTCCTGGTGTTGATTATCTGGTCTTAGATGGCGAGCACGAATCCTTCATTATCGGGGAAGAGCGTCCCGCTCGTGAGCCAGGCATTGGAAGCAATTTTATCAATGTGATCTTGCTGGAGATCGTTATGTATAGTGCCTTCCATGGAGTATCTTCTATTCCCATCTTTCTAGCTTCGTTTATACCTCCTGGTTGGGGGGGGGGGCTCCTCGCTTAGGTTGAGTGGGGTATACCACTTGTCTATCTTCCTTATGGCTTGGTGGAGTGCTGTTGTGTGTTTCTGGAAGTAATCCTTCAGGTTAACTATCGGTGTCTTCTGTTGCTCAAAGAGGTCTATCAGGTCCCTTTCTCCCTATTCCGAGGCAATTGTCAGTCTCTCCACAGCAAATTTATTATTATTATTATTATTATTATTATGATCAACCATACGGTGCAAGGAAGCCAGGGGCTTTGCTGCACCAGCCAAATTTTTTTTTTTCTGACCTAGGTAGAGAGAGAGAGAGAGAGAAAATGAGAAAATGATGATATCCAGCTCACGACTCTGGGTCTGCCAAGCCGATACTTGGGATTTTTATTAAGTTTAAACTTAATACTTGCAGCCCTGAATTTTTATTGTTTAAAGAATATTTTAACTCAGGACAATATCATCTGGTGAGTATGGGCTTGGCACAGCCAGGGTCCTGAGCTGGATATCATCATTCTTCTCTTTCTTGGTGATTCCCTTTCACTTTTGACTCTCTCTCAGTTAATTCGGGGAATTTTTTTTTTTTTTTTTTGTCTGGTGCAGCATAAGCCTCAGGCTTCCTTGCACCATTTAGCTAATAATAATAATAATAATAATCATCATCATCATCATCATCATAGTGAGGCAATTACGTCATCAGGTTTCTTACGGACAAAGTACTGTAAATGGTTCAGTGGATGTTGTCCGTAATCTCCGAAGTCAAATAAAGCGAGTGTTCTGAACAGATAATACGTGGTTGGAATTTGAGTAATAATAGTCTCTTATTGCTTGTGCTGCCATCTATGTTTTTAATTCACATGTCAATGTTTTCGCCATGGTGTAATGTGTACCGGATTTACATACAGTCAGTGTCACAGAGAAATAAGATATGTTACTAATCTGTGGTCAGTATTTTATGTGAATTAGAAGAGGTCAGAATTAATAATCATGCGTTATTGCCAGCTCGTAATGGGACCTGCTGGTTGTGGTAAGGTAAGTGTATTATTAAATATATCTGCCTATACATATATTTTAAAGAAAATGTTATGAAAAATTGAATTGTTTACAACAATCCATGTGATACCAAGAGACGATAAAATATGATCGGGGAATAACGTGTATAATAGTGGTATTTGCTCGCTGATCAAGTGTAGACCTTCCCAGTCGGTGTGGAGATTTAATGTTATAAAACAGTTAAATCCAATTTGTACAACCGTTCGAAATTTTATTATTCGAAAGGATATAAGAGCCTAAATAGAATGAATTCTGGCATCGCTATAGCTGAATGCGATTTCCACCAGCCAGTGATTTTAGTTTATAAGCACTTCAATTTGACCTTTATTGGAAGTATAATAATCCTGTTTTTCTTTCTTTTTTATATTTCCTCTTTTTTTTTTAAACTTAAATTTGAAAAAATATTTTATCTTTGATAAAAAAAATCCACGTTTTTATATGAAAATAAGTTCGATATCACCGCTTAAACCCAAAAAAATTGAGATTTTACTTTAGTCACAATTTTGTTTTTTTGTTTTGCCTATTGGTTTTTTCGAATTATTTTGGACCAGCTTTCACATTTTTCTACTGAAAAGATATAGGTATAATAAGTTATTGTTTACTTAATAAAAAACAATGTTTATATCTAAAAATAAATAATTATTCAAAATATATTCATTTAAATTGCTTCATTAAGTACTTTATATTTAACCAAATTTAATTTTTGTAGATATTTATTTTCCACCCATAATGGGAAACTTTTTGATGAGAGCTAGGAAGTCATCAGATTCACAGAACAAACAAAGTAGACAAAAAAAAAAAGGATAAAGCCGGTATTTATTATTATTATTATTAATAGCCATATGGTGCAAGGAAGCCTGAGGCTTATGCTGCACCAGGAAAAAAAAAGTTCCCGAGTTACTCTGAGAGACACAGAGAGAGAGAGTCAAAAGTAGAAGGAAATCACCAAGAAAGAGAAGAACGATAAGTGTTTGCCTTTTATTTACATGATTGTTGTTTTATATTGTACTTAATACGTAGTTATAGTTATAGTTACGCTGGTTATTTTTTATTTTAATTTAGATAAAGAGTTTTTGTGGATTTTACTTACGATAGGTAAAACCGTTATTTTTGTTCGATTTTTGTAGCCATTGTTTTTGTATATAGGGAATTCAAAGTTTTTGTAGGGAATTCAAAGTTTTTAATTGAGGTAGCTCTAACGCATAATTATATAGTAATACGCTTCACTGTTTCTATTTCATAGTTTCTATTCAAATACTACTGACATTTAATTTATTGATTTTATTAATTTAAACTACCATGCCCCGAACTAGAGCAGCAAAGCAACGGGCACAAAGTGGCAGGAGTGTTGTGACTCGGGGGAGAACTGAGGGGGGCGATTCTCCAACGCGTCACAGCCTAAAAAAATGTGCAACTTGTGAAATGTTTGCCGAACTCTCTGGAACGGAACATGATATTGCCATGGGGGATGTCTTTGTGTGTGCGCGATGTAAGGAGTGTAAGGAAATCAGGCGACAACTCAGCGTTGTTATGGGCCTATATGAGAGTTTGAAGGACAGGGTGGATGCCCTCGAAGGAAATAAATTGAGGGGCCCATCAAGCTCTCAGCTGCCCACGTCAACGCCAGAGCTTGCACTTGGTCATCACGCAACACAGCGGCAACCCCCAAGGCAGAATGCGCTGGTCCCACAGGAACTATTAGTTGTTGGTGACTCTATTGTCAGGGAAACGGGGAACATGCTATGTAAAAAGGATAGGTGGAACAGGACCAGGGTATGTCTGCCAGGGGCAAAGGTTGATGACGTTGTAGAGCGGATATCATCTTTCAAGGGCACAAAAGGTGATATAGTTGTACACGTTGGCACTAATGATATTAAGAGTAGGAGACTGGCAGAATTACTCAACAAGTACAGGTCACTGTTGAAAAAAAGCCGAGAATTAGGGTTGAATTTGAAAGTGTCTGCAATTCTGCCCAGACACGATAGGAGGGAGTATATGATGAGAGCCTTGTCGATCAATTCGGCCCTGGAAAGATTGTGCAAGGCTCAAGGGGTAGAATTTTTTTCAGCCTCGACTGTACTTGTTAACAGGAGAGATTGCTTCTACAGGGATGGGATACACTTAAATAGAAAGGGTGCAAGAATATTTGCTGATGCTATCGAGGCAGTGTTAGGTGGGTCGGAAAACTGCTAGCTTGGGGGGATACAAAGACTAATAGTTTAACAGTAACCGCAGGCAGAGGTGAAGGTGATTCTTGCACAACTTCTATTAGAATAAGAAGCGACCTGGAGCGAGGGGTGTTGGGGGTTTCAGGGACGGATGGCAGTCATCCTGGAATAATTGGGTATATGGGATGTGTTAGGGTAACAGGGAATAGGCATAGGAGCATGTATGCTTGCATGTATACCAATGCTAGAAGTATAGTAAATAAATTTGATGAATTTGAAGTGTTGGTCAAGACATCAAAGGCGGATATTGTTGGGATAGCAGAGACGTGGTGTCACAAAGATATAAGGAATGCAGAACTGGAATTTGGGGAGTACAATGTGTACAGAAAGGATAGACAGGACAGAAAGGGAGGAGGTGTTATGCTGTTAATTAAGAAAAACATAAAATCAAAAGAAGTGCATCCAGTTGATATAGATGGACAGTGCACTGTTGAGTCAGTTTGGTGTGACATAAGCACTGCAAAAGCAAAAATAAGAGTAGGAGTGTGTTATAGGCCTAATGACTTGAATGAGTACAATGAACAATTGTACAGAGAAATAGAGTGGGCCAGTAAATCAGAATGTCTTATAATGGGGGATTTTAACTTCCCAGATATTGACTGGAACTTGTGGGTTGGTCACTCACACACTAGTCAGACTTTTGTGGATTTATTGGATGATTGTTTTCTGCAGCAGCATGTTCGAGAGGCAACCAGAGAAAGTAATACTCTTGATCTGGTTATCAGCAGTGATCATTCGTGTATTAAGAATTTGCAGATAAAGGAACCACTAGGTGGCAGTGATCACAGTGTGCTGAAGTGGGATTTACTCAAAGAGGTAACTACCGTCAGGGGTAAAGGAAAGGGTTTTTGCTTCCGTAAAGGGGAGTACAGTGGTCTCAGACAGTTTTTAAATTCTGTACAGTGGGATCGACTGACGATGTTACAAACAGTAAATTCTAAGTGGGAAGCATTCAAGGAATTAATCGTGGAAGCTACTAGACTTTTCATACCGATGAAGAAATATTGTTCAAGGTTTAGGCCTAAATGGTTATCAAATGAACTAATGAGACTCGTGACAGAGAAGAAAAATGCATGGGATGCATATAAATTATCAGGCGACGCAGAAGCCTGTAGCAGATATAAGCTAGTCTGTAATCAGGTCACAAAGGAGGTTCGGCAGGCAAAGGCGGATTACGAGAAATCTTTGGCAAAAGATGCTAAGAAAAACAGCAAGGATTTCTTTACTTATATAAACTCTAAAAGGAAGGGGCTGAATATGATTGGTCCACTTGACATCGATGGGTCGACTGTTGATGATCCTGCTCAGATAGCAAACAAACTGAATGAGTATTTTGCATCTACATTCACACGTGAGGAATCATTACAGTTTGAAAATGGAAGAAGGTTATCAAATTGTAGCAGTGTGCTTAATGATTTTGTAATAACTGAGAGCAAAGTGGAGGAGAAATTGTTGAAGTTAAACATAAGAAAGGCACCTGGGGCGGATGGGATCTATCCAGTTATATTAAAGGAGGCGGCAAAGCAACTAAGCAAACCCTTAGCCATAATTATGAGAGCATCCTTGGATTCAGGGGAGGTTCCCACGGACTGGAGATGTGCAAATGTATCCCCAATTCACAAAGGAGGTTCGAAGGGTGACACGAATAATTACAGACCAGTTAGTTTAACTTCTGTTCCGGGTAAAATAATGGAGTCACTGGTTAAAGATGCATTGCAGGATCATCTAGACAAGACTGCAGCAATAATTCAGACACAGCATGGGTTTGTTAAGGGAAAGTCTTGTCTGACAAATTTGATTGGTTATTATGATGTGGTCACAAAGGAACTGGATGCAAAAAATAATTTTGATATCATATACTTGGATTTCAGGAAAGCTTTTGACACTGTTGCGCATGGAAGACTACTGTACAAATTGGAGCAGAATGGTATTAAGGGTAAGTTGCTACAATGGATAAAAGGATGGTTAAGTGGGAGAAGACAGAGGGTGGTAATCAATGGGTGCTGCTCTTCGTGGACTAATGTTATTAGTGGAGTCCCACAGGGTTCGGTGTTGGGTCCACTGTTGTTTTGTATATTTATCAATGATATTGATGAAGGTATATCAGGCTTAATGTCGAAGTTTGCAGATGACACGAAGGTTGGCAGGGTTGTTAATGACAGTAATGGCAGTGTGCTACTGCAACAGGATCTAGATAATTTGGGCAGATGGGCTAAGAAGTGGCAATTGAAGTTTAACCTTGACAAATGCAAAGTACTGCATATGGGTAGAAGTAACCCCAGAGAAACGTACCAACTGTGTGGTACTACACTTAAGGTGTTAGAAAATGAAAAAGACCTGGGAGTAATTGTGCAGTCAGATATGAAGTTTTCTGAGCAATGTAGACAGGCTGCTAGGGCAGGTCATGGGGTTTTGTCAATGATATATAGGAATTTTGCTAGCAGGGAAAAGGAGGTGATTGTCCCTCTGTATAAGGCAATGGTCAGGCCACGCCTTGAGTACTGCGTACAGGTCTGGAGGCCTCATTTTAGGAAGGATGTAGATTTGCTTGAGCGTGTACAGAGAAGAGCAACACGATTGGTGAGGGGAATGAAGGGATCCTCTTACCAAGAGAGGCTTAAGTTCTGCAAATTGCAGTGGCTGGAGACTAGGCACCTGCGCGGTGATCTGATTGAGGTCTATAAGGCCTTGAATGGGTTGAGCACGCTGAATTCTGATGGGATCCTCCCACTTGTTCAGAATACGAACCTACGGGGACATAAGTTCAAATTAAGAAAGGATAGATGTAGAATAGATGTGCGGAAATTTGCCTTTAGCCAGCGGGTGGTTAATTGCTGGAACAAACTTCCATCTGTCGTTGTGGAAGTTGATAGGTTAAATAAATTTAAGGAGGAACTGGACAGGCAATTGGAGGGTATGGTGTGATTTTTTTTTTTTTGGCTGATGCTGCATAAGCTCCTACACTTGCTTTCTTGCATCAAGTGCCACTACTACTACTACTACTACTACTATGATGATATCCAGCTCAGGACCCAAGGGTATGGGTGTGCCAAGCCCATACTCACCAGATGTGAGCCCCGGGGGTTTAAGCAATATAATGAGGAATGTATGAAATATGTATTTGTATGTAGTAGTAGTAGTGGCATGTGATGCAAGAAAGCAAGTGTATGAGCTTATGCAGTATCAGCCAAAAAAAAAATTAATTAATTAAAAAAAAAAAATAAACACACCATTCCCTCCAAATGCCTGTCCAGTTCCTCCTTAAATTTATTTAACCTGTCAACTTCCACAACGACAGATGAAAGTTTGTTCCAGCAATTAACCACCCACTGGCTAAAGGCAAATTTCCGCACATCTATTCTACCTCTGTCTTTTCTTAATTTGAATTTATGCTTCCTTAGATTCGTAATCTGAACAAGTGGAAGGATCCCATCAGAATTCAGCGTGCTCAACCCATTCAAGGCCTTATATACCTCAGTCAGATCACTGGCAGGTGCCTAGTCTCCAGCCACTGCAATTTGCAGAACTTAAGCCTCTCTTGGTAAAAGAATCCCTTCATTCCCCTCA
Organism: Mastigoproctus giganteus; assembly: GCF_048544385.1. Taxonomy (NCBI): domain Eukaryota; kingdom Metazoa; phylum Arthropoda; class Arachnida; order Uropygi; family Thelyphonidae; genus Mastigoproctus; species Mastigoproctus giganteus. The sequence continues at coordinate 218,412,131 of NC_143577.1, read as the reverse complement.
CCAATCTTGTTGCTCTTCTCTGTACACGCTCAAGTGAATCTACAGCCTTCCTAAAATGAGGCCTCCAGACCTGTACGCAGTACTCAAGGCGTGGCCTGACCATTGCCTTATACACAGGGACAATCACCTCCTTTTCCCTGCTAGCAAAATTCCTATATATCATTGACAAAACCCCATGACCTGCCCTGGCAGCCTGTCTGCATTGCTCAGAAAACTTCATATCTGACTGCCCAATTACTCCCAGGTCTTTTTAATTTCTACCACCTTAAGTGTAGTACCACACAGTTGGTACGTTTCTCTGGGGTTACTTCTACCCATATGCAGTACTTTGCATTTGTCAAGGTTAAACTTCAGTTGCCACTTCTTAGCCCATCTGCCCAAATTATCTAGATCCTGTTGAAGTAGCACACTGCCATTACTGTCATTAACAACCCTGCCAACCTTTGTATCATCTGCAAATTTCAACATTAAGCCTGATATACCTTCATCCGAAGGCCTCCGTAGCCGAGTGGGCAGGGGCGGGAGTGCAGTAGCACACGCTCTTTGAGTAGACCGGGGTTCAAGCCCCTGACTGCTGAATACGGTCGATCTGCCAACCCGCACTGGACCAGCGTGGCAGATTATGGTCCATTTCCCTCAGCATGAATTGTTGAGGAGGCTTCCACCCTGCAGTGGGTTGATAATGGCTGCACTTTACTTTTTTACCTTCATCGATATCATTGATAAATATACAAAACAAGAGTGGACCTAACACCGAACCCTGTGGGACTCCACTAATAACTTTAGTCCACGAAGAGCAGCACCCATTGATTACCACCCTCTCTCTTCTCCCACTTAACCATCCTTTTATCCATTGTAGCAACTTACCCTTAATACCATTCTGCTCCAATTTGTACAATAGTCTTCCATGCACAACAGTGTCAAAAGCTTTCCTGAAATCCAAATATATGATATCAAAATTATTTTTTGCATCCAGTTCCTTTGTAACCACATCATAATATCCTAACAAATTTGTTAGACAAGACTTTCTGTTAACAAACCCATGCTATGTCTGAATTATTGCTGCAGTCTTGTCTAGATGATCCTGCAATGCATCTTTAACCAGTGACTCCATTATTTTACCCAGAACAGAAGTTTAACTAACTGGTCTGTAATTACTTGTGTCACCCTTCGATACCCCTTTGTGAATTGGGGATACATTTGCACATCTCCAGTCCGTGGGGACCTCCCCTGAATCCAAAGATGCTCTCATAATTATGGCTAAGGGTTTGCTTAGTTGCTTTGCTGCCTCCTTTAATATAACTGGATAGATTCCATCCACCCCAGGTGCTTTTCTTATGTTTAACTTCAACAATTTCTCCTCCACTTTGCTTTCAGATATTAGAAAATCATTAAGTATCCTGCTACAATTTGATAACCTTCTGCCATTTTCAAACCTTAATAATTTCTCATGTGTGAATGTAGATGCAAAATACTCATTCAGTTTGTTTGCTATCTGAGCAGGATCATCAACAGTCGAACCATCAATGTCAAGTGGACCAATGAGATTCATCCCCTTCCTTTAAAGTTTATATAAGTAAAGAAATCCTTGCTGTTTTTCTTAGCATCTTTTGCCAAGGGTTTCTTGTAATCTGCCTTCGCCTGCCTAACCTCCTTGGTGACCTGATTACAGACTAGCTTATATCTGCTATAGGCTTCTGAGTCGCTTGATAATTTATATGCATCCCATACATTTTTCTTCTCTGTTACAAGTTTCATTAGATAACCATTTAGGCCTAAACCTTGATCAATATTTCTTAATAGGTCTTAATGTGCTCTGATAATTCTTCTCTTTCTTGACCCATTTGTCTTATTTGCCTAGAAGAGTTATCAAGCGATGCAATGGTGCCAAATAAACTACGCCAGCACGTTGCCATGAAACATCCGTCATGTGCAGAAAAAGATTTGAATTTTTTTAGGCATCTTCAAATGCAAAATAGGAAGCAAAGTTCTTTTATGCATTTGGTTACAACAGTATCAAATTGAACTTAAGAGGCTAGTTATAAAGTCACCCAATTGGTAACCAAATCCAAAATGCCTCATACAATTGTAGAATCGCTTGTTTTACCAGTCTGCATTGAAATTAACCGTATGCTTGAGGGAAAAGAAGCAAAGGAAATTGAAAAAGTGCCACTTTCGAATTACACTATCAGTAGACTCATTGAAGACATATCAGATGACATAGAAACAAAATTAAGTCAGAGAATTATCGAATCTAAAAATTTTCATTGCAAATTGATGAATCTATAGATGTTAGTAACTGTGCTCAATTAATAGTGCTTGTTAGAATCATTGAAGAGAAATGCTTGAAAGGACATTATTTGTTCTGTAAAGAATTGCCAAATCACAATATTGGGTATGAAATATTCAAAGTGGTAAATGGATACTTTGAGACAAATAAGATATAATGGAAAGATTGCTTAAGCTTGTGTACTGATGGTGCAGCTACAATGACCCCAAGAGTTAAAGGTTTTATATCAAGAGCTCATTCTGAAAACCCAGAAATTCAGGTAATACATTGTTTTATTCATAGAGAAGCTCTCGTATCTAAAAATTTGCCTGCGGATCTGAATTCCACATTACACGGTGTTATCTTGATGGTGAATTTAATAAAATACAAGCTGTTAAAGCCACATTTGTTTTTAGCTTTGAAGAAATGGGATCAGAATACCAACTCTGTTATTTCACACTGAATTGCATTAGCTCTCCAAAGGAAGAGTTTTATCAGGAGTTTGAGCTAAGAGAAGACTTAAATTTTTTGTGAATAATTCTTACTTTGCAGATTTAATGAAGGATAGTTATTAACTCCAAAAACTAGCTTACTTAAAACTGATATTTTTGAGCACCCGAATGAGCTAAATCGAAAATTGCAAGGGTCACATAAAAACATACTAACACGTACAGACATAGTTTACGGATTCAAAGAAACAATTCAGCTTTGGAAAAAGGTTAAAAATGGATCACTAATGATGTTTAATTGGTGTTATAATTTAAATCATAAAGAAGAATTATTGGGATTCGTAGAGCAACATTTGTCTTTGCTTGAGGAAAAACTTCTTCAATATTTTGAAATACTTGATGTTAAAAATTTTTATTGGATTTGAAATCCATTCGCATTATCTATTATAAATTATCCCTGGAAATTCCAGCATCACATTTATCAATGAAAGAAAAAGAACAGCTGTTAAATTTAAGAAATGTTTGCATCTTTCAAGTACAATTTAAAGAAATTGAGTTATCCAAACTTTGGTTAATGGCGAGAAAGGAGTTTCCTTCAATCGGAGAAAAATCAGTTGACACTCTTCTTCCATTTGCTACCACCTATTTGTGCACACAAAGTTTTTCGTTGATGGCAACTATCAAGAATATGAAGAGATCATTAAAAAGTCTGGATCAGGAGTTAGGTGTCGCCATTTCAAGAATAAAACCTGATATAAAAATGTTATGTTCACAGAAGCAAGCTCGAGTTTCTTATTAAAAAAAATTTGAAAAGATTTTATTTTGAAGTTTTGTGTGAATTTAGTATTAAATATTTAATATCTTCCTTAATATTTATATTTTACTTTACTTATCATAATTACAAATATATTGTAATGCAAATGTAATAAATTTTTTCACAAACTCCTTATAGATGACCTAAAATTTGTCCCAGTTTATCTGTGTGTGCCATACAAAAATTATAATTTTCCAAGTGTGCCCTGGCACGAAAAAGGTTAGGAAGCACTAATCTCGTGCATTACTTTGGGACTGTGACGTATTTGTAAACCTGTTTCTTTCAAGGTTATATGAGATAATCATCATCATCAGCCATTTTCAATCCACTGCAGGATGAAGGCCTCTCAAGCAACTTTCCAGTTCCTTCTGTTTTGAGCACTGGCCATCCATTTACTACTCAAAAACTCATGAATTTCATCTATCCATCTCCGCCTTTGTCTTCCAGGTTTTCTTCTAGCCCCTCTTGGGTACCATTCTGTTATTTTCTTAGTCCATCTGTCATCATGTCTTCGAGCTATGTGTCCTGCCCAAGACCATTTTAGTTCTTTAGTTTTGATAAGAATGTCCTTTACTTGAGTTTGCTGCCTAATCCATGTGTTTCTCTTCTTATCTAACAGTCTGATTCCCAATATAATTCGTTCCAATAATTCGAAGAGAAGCTAAGAACTACACATCCATTCTTTTGGTGACTGCCCAAGTTTCACTTCCATAAGTCATGGTGGGGAGTATACATTGATTCATTATTTTACGTTTCAGACAAACTGGGATATTGCTCTTCAGTATGTGGCTATATTTCCTGAATGCTATCCATCCAAAATTTATTCTTCTCTTGACTTCCAGCCATTTATCATTATTACAGCTAATAACTTGTCCCAGATAAGTATATGACTCCACCTTTTCAATTACTGCCCCTTCAATCATTATTTCCCTTTCCGCATACTTGTTCATCATTACTTTTGTTTTAGCCATATTCATCTTTAGTCCAAAATCCTTACTAACTGTGCATAACTGATTAAGATTTTCCTCTAATTCTTTGGGATCGTGGCTTATGACCACAATGTCATCTGCAAATCGTAAATGGTTTAGGTACTCTCCGTTCACATTGACTCCTTTCTGTGACCAGTCTAATCTTCTGAAAGCTTCCTCAAGGGCAGCAGTAAACAGCTTCGGAGATATTGTGTCTCCTTGTCGAACTATTTTCTCGATTTTAAATTTGCTACTGTCTTTGTCTAGTCTAATAAAGGATGTAGCACTCTCATATATTTTCTTCAAAATCATAATATATGGAGTATCTATGCCTTGTCTTTCCAGTGCCCGAAACATTGCCTTATGCTGTATGGAGTCAAATGCCTTTTCATAATCCACAAATGCCAGGCATAATGGTGTTTTATATTCATTTGCTTTCTCCATTAGCTGTGATATTACGTGAAGGTGATCCATAGTTGAGAATCCTGTCCTAAAGCCAGCTTGCTCTTTCGGTTGATTCTCATCAAGTATTCTTTCTAATCTGTTAGTAATGACCCTTGTGAACAACTTGTAGATATGGGATAACAAGCTAATTGGTCTATAATTTCCAATTTCTGATTTATCTCCTTTCTTATGCAGCAAAACTATGATTGCATTATTCCACTGCTTAGGCATCACACCTTTTCTAATGCACTTTGTGAAGAGCCTTACCAGTTTTTGTGTTATGTCTCTTCCTCCCAATTTTAACAACTCTACAGTAACTTCATCTTCCCCCGGGGCTTTCCGATTCTTCATTTTCTTCAATGCATGTTCTACCTCATCAGGAAGAATATCGGGTATGTCGTATGTGTTGCTACTTTGCAATCCATGTTCCCCACTGCTGGTATCATTCCCTCGCTCCTTGTATAATTCTCTATAGTAGTCTTCTGCTATTTGAATTATGCCTTCTCTGCTGTTTATAAGTACACCATCGCTATTCTTCAGTTTCAGTATCATTTGTCTTTCTGTATTACTTCTCATGGCTGCTGATTTAAATCCTTTGTTTTCCCTTAATGCTTGTTCTACTTTTCTTGTGTTAAATCTTCTTATGTCCTCTCTGAGTCTCTTTCTAATGGCTTTGCATAACTCAGTATACTCAATTTTCTCCCTGTCAGTGTTTTTCTTGCTCTTCATTTGTCGTCTTTGGTTCATCATGCCAAGTGTTTCTTGACTAATTTTTTCTTCTTTGGATTTCTGTTTCCCTATAGGTTTCTTGGGCTTTATCACTTTCAGAAAGTTGTAATATTCCTCGTCGATATCTTGGTCCTGAGCAGTCTGCAGAAGCTCAAACTTGTTCTTAAGTTCCAGTACATACTGCTTTTTCTCCTCCTCTGTTATTTCAAAGACCTTTGTATTATTTACTCGAGTCAGTTTTTTCCTTTCCTTTCCTACATCTATATCAAGTGTACATCTTACCATTCTGTGATCACTTCCAACATTTACCTTATTCAGGACGGTAACATCAGTCACAATATATCTTCTGTTAGTGAGGATGAAGTCGATTTCATTAGTTGTTAATCCATTTGGACTCTTCCATGTCCACTTTCTGTTCACCCTTTTCTTGAAAAAAGTGTTCATTACTGACAGTCCTTGAGATTCTGCAAATTCCACAAGTCTTTCACCTCTTTTATTTCTTTCACCAATTCCAAAATTTCCTATAATTCCTCTTTCTGCGCTGTTTTGCCTTTTTCCAACCTTAGCATTGAAGTCCCCCATAATAATAGTGTAGTGGGTTTTCTGCTCATCTAGAAGACTCTCAATTTCAGTGTACATTTCTTCAACCTCTTCATCATCATGGCTCGATGTTGGTGCATAAATCATTATAATCTTTAGCTTGTACCTCTTAGAAATCTTGAGTATTAGTCTTGACACCCTTGGTGATGTACTTTTGAATTCCAAAGTGTTGTTTTTAAAATCTTTATGAACCAGAAACCCAACTCCACCTTCACTCCTTTCACTGTTTCCATTGGTGTACAGCAGATTTCCACTTGATAAACTTATAAGTGATTCATTTCTTCTTCTTGTTTCAGCCAAACCGATGATATTCCAATTCACATTTTCTAATTCCTTTTCCAGCTCTAATATCCTGTCTTCACCGATGAGTGATCGTACGTTATAACAGGCCAAGTTCAATTTCCGTGCATGGCAGCCTGGTCGTACCCAGAGATTCTTAGCACCCTCTGCTTCCACTCTGATCCTCTCGCTGCCGTAAGAGGGAGAGTGAAAGCTGCTGGGGACTGAGGGCCATTTGTATTGTTGTGCTCTCATTGCTGGAGGGTTTGGTCTTCCTCTTCACGCTAACCAGGAGTCTTGAAGAGAACCACTCTACACGTTCGTTGCCACGTAAGTGACGTAACAGGGCTTACCATCGAGAAGGTGTGCATGAGTGGATTTTAGGGAGGCAGGCCAACCGGACTTCTCCTAAATCTTCTGTAATAGAGAGATATTGGATCCATCAGTGTTTTAGGCTGAGTGTCTGATAACACACAGGATACCTGTTCCCCTATAAAAGCTACGCTTATTTTTTATTAGATATTTTATACTGGAATCCCTAGAGTTATGCAAATTAGAGATATATGTTTTTGCAAATTATATTCTTCGGAATGTTTTTCGAATTGCACAACGCTTTTCGAACTGCTCATCTGAGGTAACCCAAATTTCTCCTCTGTTTTGTTTATTCTTAATCTGTTTTTCACCTTTTATGTTATTTATAAGTTTTAAGCATTCTAACCATGCGTGCTGAAAGTATTTTTCAACAAGAATGGCTGAATGAATGCAACAAGAATGGTTGAAAAATAGATTCAACCATTGTCCCTGAATCTTTCCCAGACATTCGTTTGGGTATGATAGCTTGGGCCTGCTACCTGGGACTCTAAAATGCTGCTGAAACATATTCAGGTACAACTTGTGATTTAGATTAACCCACTTTTGGTGAAGGCTGATTATTCTGTGAAAATCAGATCCACATTTTTCACCTTCTTGATGGTGGAGCTGTTAGCAGGGGCAGTCCACAATTTTCTAAAAGAGGGAGCTAAAGCTGTGTTCTGTGGAATCATTAAGCTTTAATCATCATGTAGCAGTAAAAAAATCCACATTATTTTGATCATAAGTAGCTGCTATATCCCCTATGTGGGACCCCTCCCAGCAGTTAGTAATCTTATTTGCAACATCTGAAATATGGCATCTGGTATACTGGAGTTGACTACCCAGGTGTTAACCAATGTAAGCAAGGGGTCGAGGTGTGGCATACACATCAGAGGAATGGCTGATCCTCTGTGCCACTGGATAATATTAAGTGGTACATGACTCATCCTCCACTGCAATATATGCCACTTGCTTATTGGTGACTTGAAGTGGTAAAACCTATATTTAAATCCCAGAGCAAAGCTGTGGCCCCTGCATTTCTGTCATTTACTATGAGTAATATCTTTTGAGGTTATGATAGGCAATATGGCAAAATCCAATATTATTTACATTTTGAAAGTACAGCTTTAAAACAGTTTTTGAAAGCTGGCCACTAGATCTTTTGAACCCTAGACCAAACTTATTGGTAACTCGGGGAGGCATCTGAATCAGCTAATGTGCAATCTCACTGCCTCTACTCTGCCAGCTATTGACTGGAGAAAGTCCGAGTAGTGTGTATGTGGGAAGCATTAGGAGGTCACATTATGTCATGGAGCTGAGTATATTCTTGCTGTGTGCGAGTTCCAGATCCAAAAATTTCATTAATTCATACACCATGTCCCACCCACCCCCTCTGCTCTTATTTTTCTGCTAAATAGCATTAGCATTAGTAGAGGCATTTGATGCAAGAAAGCAAGCTTATGCAGCATCAGCCAAAAAAAAAAAAAAAAAAAAAAACCCACTTCCACTTCACCCCTCTGTTTGTTCAAAATACCTGTCCAGCTGAGCCTTAAACTTATTTAGGCTATCAACCTCCACCACAAGGGATGGAAGTCTGTTCCACCAACCAACCACCCGCTGGCTAAAGGCAAATTTCCGCACGTCTATCCTACATCTGTCTTTCCTCAATTTGAATTTATGCCCTCTCAGGTGATTTTTCTGAGCTAGAGGAAGAATCCCATCAGCATTGAGCATGCTTAAACCATTCAAGGCTTTATACACTCTATCAGATCACCTTGCTGGTGCCTAGTCTCCAGACACTGTAATTTGCAAAACTTAAGCCTTTCTTCGTAAGAGCACCCCTTTGTTCCATTCACTAATCTTGTTGCCCTTCTCTGTTCTCGTTCCAGCAGCTCTACATCCTTCTTGAAATGAGGCCTCCAGACCTGTATACAGTACTCTAGGTGTGGCCTGACCATCGCCTTATACAATGGAATAATCACCTCCTTATCCCTGCTGGAAAAATTCCTGTATATCATTGACAATACTCCATGAGCGACTCTTGCAGCCTGTCTGCACTGCTCAGAGAACTTCATATCTGCCTGCACAACCACCCCCAAGTCCCTTTCATTCTCTATTACTGTCAGTGTAGTACCACAGAGTTGATACGTTGCTCTGGGGTTGCTGTTTCCCATGTGTAGTACTTTACATTTGTCAATGTTAAACTTCATTTGCCACCTCTCAGCCCATCTGCTCAACCTTTCCAGATCCTGTTGCAGCAGCATAGTGTCAGTAGTGTCCTTGACAACCCTGCCAACCTTTGTATCGTCTGCAAACTTGGACATTAAGCTTGATATACCATCATCAATATCATTTATAAATACAGAAAACAATAATGGACCCAACACTGAGCCCTGAGGGATTCCACTAATAACATTAGTCCACGATGAGCAGTGTCCATTGATTACCACTCTCTGTCTTCTCCCCCTCAACCACCCCTTTATCCATAGCAGCAATTTGCCTCCAATGTCACACTGCTCCAATTTGTGTAGCAGTCTTCCATGTGCAACAGTATCAAAAGCCTTTTTAGATCCAAGTATATAATATCAAAGTTATTCCCTGCATCCAGTTCTTTTGTGACTGCATCATAGTATCCAATCAAGTTGGTCAGGCAAGACTTCCCCTTAACAAAACCATGCTGTGTCTGAGCTATAACTGAAGTCTTGTCTAAATGATCCTGCAGTGCTTCTTTAACCAGTGCCTCCATTAATTTTCCTGGAACAGAAGTTAAGCTCACAGGTCTATAATTACTTGTGTCAGCCTTTGATCCTCCTTTGTGAATTGGGGTCACATTTGCACAGTTCCAGTCTATGGGTACCTCCCCTGAGTCCAAGGAAGCTCTCATAATTATGGCTAAGGGTTTGCTTACTTCCTTTGCTGCCTCCTTTAATATAACTGGATAGATCTCATCCACCCCGGGTGCCTTTCTTGTGTTTATCTTCAACAGTTTCTCCTCCACTTTACTCCCAGTTATTTCAAGATTCTGTAGCTTACTGCTAGAGTTGAATACACCTCTGGCATTCCCCTTGCTGAATAACACCTCATGTGTGAATGTCGATGCAAAATATTCATTTAGTTTGTTAGCTACCTGAGCAGGATCATCAACAGTTGACCCATCAATATCAAGTGGACCAATCTGATTCATCCCCTTCCTTCTAGAGTTTACATAAGTAAAGAACTCTTTGCTGTTTTTCTTTGCATCCCTTGCCAAGGATTTCTCGTAATCTGCCTTCGCCTGCCTAACCTCCTTTGTAACTTGGTTGCATATCAACTTGTATCTATCATAGGCTTCTGTGTCATGTGTTAATTTGTAAGTATCCCATGCATTTTTCTTCTCTGCCATCATGAATACATCATGAATGGTTAAACTAATGGGAAAAAGTTACCTTTGACAAGATCAAACCTCCTGAAAACCTCCTCATTCGTTTCACAAATGTACATTATGTTCATTTCCACCTACATTCTGCCAAGCCCCACTTACTTTTTCTGACATGGTTGAATTAACAAATACTTATCTCAGTTGTCCCAGTTATTCTCTCTATTAGCAAAGCAAAGCAACAAAGCAAAAGGCTCAAGCTAATGGGGGTGCTGTGGCTCAGAGGAGAACTGAGGGGGCAGTTGCCCTCTGAATCACAGCCTTTTAAAATGCACAGCTTGCATGATGTTTGTGGTGCAATCAGGTACAGGACATGATATTGATATGGGGGATGTCTTTGTGTGTGTGTGATGCAAGGAGTGTAACGAAATCAGGCGACAACTCAGCGTTGTTATGGGCATATATGAGAGCTTGATGGACAGGGTGGATGCCCTCGAAGGAACTAAATTGAGGGGCACATCAAGCTCTCAGCTGCCCACATCAATGCCAGAGCTTGCACTTGGTCATTGCACAATACAGCGGCAACCCCCCAAGGCAGAATACGCTGGTCCCACAGGAACTAGTAGTTGTTGGTGACTCTATTGTCAGAGAAATGGGGAACATGCTTTGTAAAAAGGATAGGTGGAACAGGACCAGGTATGTCTGCCAGGGGCAAAGGTTGATGACGTTGTAGAGTGGATATCATCTTTTAAGGGCACAAAAGGTGATATAGTTGTACACGTTGGCACTAATGATATTAAGAGTAGGAGACTGGCAGAATTACTTAACAAGTACAGGTCACTGTTGAAAAAAAGCCGTGAATTAGGGTCGAATTTGAAAGTGTCTGCAATTCTGCCCAGACACGATAGGAGGGAGTATATGATGAGAGCCCTGTCGATCAATTCGGCTCTGGAAAGATTGTGCAAGGCTCAAGGGGTAGAATTTTTTTCAGCCTAGTCTGTGCTTGTTAACAGGAGAGACTGCTTCTACAAGGATGGGATACACTTAAATAGAAAGGGTGCAAGAATATTTGCTGATGCTATCGAGGCAGTATTAAGTGAGTCGGAAAACAAGGACTAATAGACTAACAGTAGCCGCTGGCAGCGGTGAAAGTGATTCTTGCACTGCTTCTATTGGAATGAGCAGAAGCCTGGAAAACAAGATGCAAGATTTTTCAGAAACTGCTGGGAGTCATTGCAGTACAAGTAAACACATGGGTTGTGTTAGGATAGCTAAGATTAGGAACAGGTGCATGTATACTTGCCTGTACACCAATGCTAAGAGTTTGGTAAATAAATTTGATGAATTTGAGGTATTGCTCAAAGCATCAAAGGTGGATATTGTAAAATTGTAAAAGGCCTTGTAAAAGTATCGGTAAGGGTTTCCACGTGTTCGTAACTACCATTACCGTTAGTAACTTTCCCGCCATTGTGATACCGTACTAGATATACCGTAGGTTATATACCTTACTAGATAGCCTTAGTTGAACTTCGTTAGCAGTTAAATTGTACGTTTAAATAAATACATATAACGACTTAGATTACAAACGTAATATAATTAATAACATAACATAATTAATTAATAAATTAATAGAATCATGACTCAGACCAGAGCAGCAAAGCAAAAGGCTCAAGCTAATGGAAGTGCTGTGGCTCAGAGCAGAACTGAGGGGGGCAGTTGTCCTCTGAATCACAGCCTTATAAAATGCACTGTTTGCTTGATGTTTGCAGAGCAATCGGGTACTGGACATGATACTGCCAAGGGGGATGTCTTTGTGTGTGCGCGCGATGCAAGGAGTGTATCGATATCAGGCAACAACTCGGCGTTCTTGTGGGCCTATATGAGAGCTTGAAGGACAGGGTGGATGCCCTCGAAGAAACTAAATTGAGGGGCCCATCAAGCTCTCAGCTGCCCACATCAACGCCAGAGCTTGCACTTGGGCATCGCATGACACAGAGACAACCCCTAAGGCAGAATGCGCTGGTCCCGAAGGAACTAGTAGTTGTTGGTGACTCTATTGTCAGGGAAACGGGGAACATGCTTTGTAAAAAAGATAGGTGGAACAGGACCAGGGTATGTCTGCCAGGGGCAAAGGTTGATGACGTTGTAGAGCGAATATCATCTTTTAAGGGCACAAAAGGTGATATAGTTGTACACGTTGGCACTAATAATATTAAGAGTAGGAGACCGGCAGAATTACTTAACAAGTACAGGTCACTGTTGAACAAAAGCCGAGAATTAGGGTTGAATTTGAAAGTGTCTGCAATTCTGCCCAGACACGATAGGAGGGAGTATATGATGAGAGCCTTGTTGATCAATTCGGCCCTGGAAAGATTGTGCAAGGCTCAAGGGGTAGAATTTTTTTCAGCCTGGACTGTACTTGTTAACAGGAGAGATTGCTTCTACAGGGATGGGATACACTTAAATAGAAAGGGTGCAAGAATATTTGCTTATGCTATCGAGGCAGTGTTAGGTGGGTCGGAAAACTGCTAGCTTGGGGGGAGACAAAGACCAATAGATTGACAGTAGCCACTGGCAGAGGTGAAAGAGATTCTTGCACTGCTTCTATTAGAATGAGCAGAAGCCTGAAAAACAAGATGCATGGTATTTCAGAGACTGCTGGGAGCCATTGCGGTACAAGTAAACACATGGGTTGTGTTAGGGTAGCTAAGAATAGAAACAGGTGCAGGTATACTTGTGTGTACACCAATGCTAGGAGTTTAGTAAATAAATTTGATGAATTTGAGGTTTTGCTCAAAACATCGAAGGCAGATATTGTTGGGATATCAGAGACGTGGTGTCACACAGATATAAGGGATGCAGAACTGCAATTTGGGGAGTACAACGTCTACAGAAAGGATAGACAGGATAGGAAGGGAGGAGGGGTTATGTTATTAGTTAAGAAACACATAGAAACCAAGGAAGTGAAGTAAATTGAGGGGCCCATCAAGCTCTCAGCTGCCCACATCAACGCCAGAGCTTGCACTTGGGCATCGCATGACACAGAGACAACCCCTAAGGCAGAATGCGCTGGTCCCGAAGGAACTAGTAGTTGTTGGTGACTCTATTGTCAGGGAAACGGGGAACATGCTTTGTAAAAAAGGTAGGTGGAACAGGACCAGGGTATGTCTGCCAGGGGCAAAGGTTGATGACGTTGTAGAGCGAATATCAGTCACAATACTATTAATAGGGACAGGGGGATCCGTTTACACCCCCTGTTTGAGGCAGTTGTCCTCAGAAGGGATGACCGTTTCTGTTTGACACGCTCCCGAGCCACTTCCATTTCCGATACGCGCATGGAGAATGTAGATCATGTGTCTGATGATCACGTGCATGAGTGCCATGGACCGGCTACTTAAGGATGTGTTGTAGCACTGGTAGTATGCTGAAGAAGGAGACGGCAGTTCTCCGAAAGCTCCAGATTGTATGTTTTATCGCTTTTAACCTAGTTTATTTTAATTAATTTTATTGTTTTTAACTATATTTTAACTATAATTTAATCAGTGTTTTATTTTATTTGCATCATATTTCATTGTATATTATTTCATTGTATAGTAAATTTTTAGTTTAATTCCTGGCTGGTGTCTATCATTAATTATTATAGTATGGAAATTCCCAGCCCCATAGGCCTGTTTCAAGACAAGGAAGTGAAGCCAGTCGACATCGCTGGACAGTGCAGTGTGGAGTCAGTTTGGTGTGACATAAACATTGGGAGATCAAAATTGAGAGTAGGAGTGTGCTATAGGCCTAATGACTCTGATGAGTATAATAAGGAAGTGTACAGGGAAATAGAGTGGGCCAGTAAATCAGAGTGTCTTATAATGGGAGATTTTAATTTCCCAGATATTGACTGGAATTTGGGGGCTGGTTACTCACACACTAGCAGGACTTTTGTGGATTTATTGGATGATTGTTTTCTACATCAGCATGTTCGGGAGGCAACTAGAGGGAGTAATACTCTTGATTTGATTATCAGCAGTGATTCTTCATGCATTAAGAATCTGCAGATAAATGAACCACTAGGTGGCAGTGATCACAGTGTGCTGAAGTGGGATTTACTCAAAGAGGTAACTACCATTAGGGGTAAAGGGAAGGGTTATTGCTTCCGTAAAGGCGACTACGATGGACTGAGACAGTATTTAAATTCTATACAGTGGGACCAACTGATGATGTTACCAACAGCAAATTCAAAATGGGAAGCATTCAAAGAACTTATCTTGGAAGCTACTAGGCTTTACATACCAACTAAGAAATATTGTTCAAGGTTTAGGCCAAAATGGTTGTCAGATGAACTAATGAGGCATATGGCAGAGAAGAAAAATGCATGGGATACATACAAATTAACACATGACACAGAAGCCTATGATAGATACAAGTTGATATGCAACCAAGTTACAAAGGAGGTTAGGCAGGCGAAGGCAGATTACGAGAAATCCTTGGCAAGGGATGCAAAGAAAAACAGCAAAGAGTTCTTTACTTATGTAAACTCTAGAAGGAAGGGGATGAATCAGATTGGTCCACTTGATATTGATGGGTCAAGTGTTGATGATCCTGCTCAGGTAGCTAACAAACTAAATGAATATTTTGCATCGACATTCACACATGAGGAGTTATTCAGCGAGGGGAATGCCAGAGGTGTATTCAACTCTAGCAGTAAGCTACAGAATCTTGAAATAACTGGGAGTAAAGTGGAGGAGAAACTGTTGAAGATAAACACAAGACCCGGGGTGGATGGGATCTATCCAGTTATATTAAAGGAGGCAGCAAAGGAAGTAAGCAAACCCTTAGCCATAATTATGAGAGCTTCCTTGGACTCAGGGGAGGTACCCATAGACTGGAAATGTGCAAATGTGACCCCAATTCACAAAGGAGGATCAAAGGCTGACACAAGTAATTATAGACCTGTGAGCTTAACTTCTGTTCCAGGAAAATTAATGAAGGCACTGGTTAAAGAAGCACTGCAGGATCATTTAGACAAGACTTCAGTTATAGCTCAGACACAGCATGGTTTTGTTAAGGGGAAGTCTTGCCTAACCAACTTGATTGGATACTATGATGCAGTCACAAAAGAACTGGATGCAGGGAATAACTTTGATATTATATACTTGGATCTTAGAAAGGCTTTTGATACTGTTGCACATGGAAGACTGCTACACAAATTGGAGCAGTGTGACATTGGAGGCAAATTGCTGCTATGGATAAAGGGGTGGTTGAGGGGGAGAAGACGGAGAGTGGTAATCAATGGACACTGCTCATCGTGGACTGATGTTATTAGTGGAGTCCCTCAGGGCTCAGTGTTGGGTCCATTATTGTTTTCTGTATTTATAAATGATATTGATGATGGTATATCGGGCTTAATGTCCAAGTTTGCAGACGATACAAAGGTTGGCAGGGTTGTCAAGGACACTACTGACACTATGCTGCTGCAACAGGATCTGGAAAGGTTGAGCAGATGGGCTGAGAGGTGGCAAATGAAGTTTAACATTGATAAATGTAAAGTACTACACATGGGAAACAGCAACCCCAGAGCAACGTATCAACTCTGTGGTACTACACTGACAGTGGTAGAGAATGAAAGGGATCTGGGGGTGGTTGTGCAGGCAGATCTGAAGTTCTCTGAGCAGTGCAGACGGGCTGCAAGAGTAGCTCATGGAGTATTGTCAATGATATACAGGAATTTTTCCAGCAGGGATAAGGAGGTGATTATTCCATTGTATAAGGCGATGGTCAGGCCACACCTAGAGCACTGTATACAGGTCTGGAGACCTCATTTCAAGAAGGATGTAGAGCTGCTGGAACGAGTACAGAGAAGGGCAACAAGATTAGTGAATGGAACAAAGGGGTGCTCTTACGAAGAAAGGCTTAAGTTTTGCAAATTACAGTGTCTGGAGACTAGGCACCAGCGAGGTGATCTGATAGAGGTGTATAAAGCCTTGAATGGTTTAAGCATGCTCAATGCTGATGGGATTCTTCCTCTAGCTCAGAAAAATCACCTGAGAGGGCATAAATTCAAACTGAGGAAAGACAGATGTAGGATAGACGTGCGGAAATTTGCCTTTAGCCAGCGGATGGTTGGTTGGTGGAACAGACTTCCATCCCTTGTGGTGGAGGTTGATAGCCTAAATAAGTTTAAGGCTCAGCTGGACAGGTATTTTGAACGAACAGAGGGGTGAAGTGGAAGTGGTTTTTTTTTTTTTTTTTTTTTTTTTTTGGCTGATGCTGCATAAGCTTGCTTTCTTGCATCAAATGCCTCTACTAATGCTAATGCTAATTGTTGGGATAGGGATATTAGAGACGTGGTGTCACACAGATATAAGGAATGCAGAACTGGAATTTGGGGAGTACAACGTCTACAGAAAGGATAGGAAGGGAGGAGGGGTTATGCTATTAGTTAAGAAACACAAAATCCAAGGAAGTGAAGCCAGTCGACATTGCTGGACAGTGCAGTGTCGAGTCAGTTTGGTGTGACATAAGCATTGGGAGATCAAAATTGAGAGTAGGAGTGTGCTATAGGCCTAATGACTCTGATGGGTATAATAAGAAAATGTACAGGGAAATAGAGTGGGCCAGTAAATCAGAGTCTTATAATGGGGGATTTTAATTTCCCAGATATTGACTGGAATTTGTGGGTTGGTCACTGAGGCACACTAGCAAGGCTTTTGTGGATTTATTGGATGATTGTTTTCTACATCAGCATGTTCAGGAGGCAACTGGAGGGAGTAATATTCTTAATTTGATTATCAGTAGTGATTCTTCATGTGTTAAGAATCTGCAGATAAAGGAACCACTAGGTGGCAGTGATCACAGTGTGCTGAAGTGGGATTTACTCAAAGAGGTAACTACCATCAGGGGTAAGGGGAAGGGTTATTGCTTTTGTAAAGGCGACTACGATGGTCTGAGACAGTATTTAAATTCTATACAGTGGGACCAACTGATGATGTTTCCAACAGCAAATTCAAAATGGGAAGCATTCAGGGAACTTGTCTTGGAAGCTACTAGGCTTTACATACCAACTAAGAAATATTGTTCAAGGTTTAGGCCTAAATGGATGTCAGATGAACTAATGAGACACATGGCAGAGAAGAAAAATGCATCGAATACATATAAATTAACACTTGACACAGAAGCCTATGATAGATATAAGCTGGTCTGTAACCAAGTCACAAAGGAGGCTAGGCAGGCAAAAACAGATTATGAGAAATCTTTGGCAAAGGATGCAAAGAAAAACAGCAAAGAGTTCTTTACTTATGTAAACTCTAGAAGGAAGGGGATGGATCAGATTGGTCCACTTGATATCGATGGTTCAACTGTTGATGATCCTGCTCAGGTAGCTAACAAACTAAATGAATATTTTGCATCAACATTCACACATGAGGAGTTATTCAGCGAGGGGAATGCCAGAGGTGTATTCAACTCTGGCAGTAAGCTAGATAATCTTGTAATAACTGAGAGTAAAGTGGAGGAGAAATTGTTGAAGATAAACACAAGGAAGGCACCTGGAGTGGATGGAATCTATTCAGTTATATTAAAAGAGGTGGCAAAGGAAGTAAGCAAACCCTTAGCCGTAATTATGAGAGCTTCCCTGGACTCATGGGAGGTACCCATGGACTGGAGATGTGCAAATGTGACCCCAATTCACAAAGGAGGATCCAAAGGCTGACACAAGTAATTATAGACCTGTGAGTTTAACTTCTGTTCCAGGAAAATTAATGGAGGCACTGGTTAAAGAAGCACTGTGGGATCATCGAGACAAGACTTCAGTCATAGTTCAGACACAGCATGGTTTTGGTAAGGGGAAGTGTTGCCTGACCAATTTGATTGGATACTATGATGCAGTCACAAAAGAACTGGATTCAGGGAATAACTTTGACATTATATACTTGGATCTTAGAAAGGCTTTTGATACTGTTGCACATGGAAGACTGCTGCACAAATTGGAGCAGTGTGGCATTGGAGGCAAATTGCTGCTATGGATAAAGGGGTGGTTGAGGGGGAGAAGACAGAGAGTGGTAATCAATGGACACTGCTCATCGTCGACTAATGTTATTAGTGGAGTCCCTCAGGGTTCAGTATTGGGTCCATTATTGTTTTCTGTATTTATAAATGATATTGATGATGGTATATCAAGCTTAATGTCCAAATTTGCAGATGATACGAAGGTTGGCAGGGTTGTTAAGGACACTACTGACGCTATGTTGCTACAACAGGATCTGGAAAGGTTGAGCAGATGGGCTGAGAGGTGGCAAATGAAGTTTAACATTGACAAATGTAAAGTACTACATATGGGAAACAGCAACCCCAGAGCAACGTATCAACTCTATGGTATTACACTGACAGTGGTAGAGAATGAAAAGGACCTGGGGGTAATTGTGCAGGCAGATATGAAGTTCTCTGAGCAGTGCAGATGGGCTGCAAGAGTAGCTCATGGTGTCTTGTCAATGATATTCAGGAATTTTGCTAGCAGGGATAAGGAGGTGATTATTCCCTTGTATAAGGCAATGGTCAGGCCACACCTTGCGTACTGTATACAGGTCTGGAGGCCTTATTTCAAGAAGGATGTAGAGCTGCTGGAATGTGTACAGAGAAGAGCAACAAGATTAGTGAATGGAACAAAGGGGTTCTTACAAAGAAAGGCTTAAGTTTTGCAAATTACGGTGTCTGGAGACCAGGCACCGGCGAGGTGATCTGATAGAGGTGTATAAAGCGTTGAATGGTTTGAGCATGCTCAATGCTGATGGGATTCTTTCTCTTGCTCAGAATAATCACCTGAGAGGGCATAAATTCAAATTGAGGAAAGGCAGATGTAGGATAGATGTGCGGAAATTTGCCTTTAGCCAGCGGGTAGTTGGTTGCTGGAACAGACTTCCATCCCTTGTTGTCGAAGTTGATAGCCTAAATAAATTTAAGGCTCAGCTGGACAGATATTTTGAACGATCAGAGGGGTGAAGTGGAATTTTTTTTTTTTTTTTTTTTTTTTGCTGATGCTGCATAAGCTTGCTTTCTTGCATCATATGCCTCTGCTAATGTGCATAAGTGCCTACTATAATCAGTACTTTTGCACATATTTGTTCTGATATTCTTTGTCAGAGGCTTCTCCATCTGGAATCCCCTCCTTTTGATCTCCTGGCCCATTTCTCTGACCCATTCTGTCAAATTCAACTGTTTCCTCTATTGTTCTCTCAACTGTTAATCACTCAAAACTTTTTGACTTGGTTTCCTTGAAATTCTACTTTCTTCAATCTAACTTTTCCTAACACCGAATTACAGTAATTCCCTTAGGAATTTTAATGTTCACAGCTCCACTTTAACTTCATTTTTCTAGTTATTATACAGACCCAGCTGGTTGAGATATTGAAGCTTTTGTAATTACTGATGACCTTACACAACAGAATTCATTTACTTGCTGGAATACCAGACAATTCTAACTGCATACAAAACACCCTGGATCTTTACCTCACCAACAACCCTTCAAAGTATAGAATAAATGTTAATCGACATCTCAGATCATAATTGAGTGGTGTTGATCTCTTCTTTAGTGGTCACACACACACACACACACACACACACACACACACACACACACACACACACACACACACATACACACACACACACAGTATCATTCTCAGCCTCATGTCATTTGGATTTACAAGAATGCAAAATGCTACAATCTTCCTGGTTGAATTACTGTTTTAAATTTACTCAGTAACAATAAAATTACTCTTCTGTGTATGATGAAATCCTTTATTATGTATTACTCCGTATAATCTCATCCTTTATCTAAATTCTGGTTTTCCAATAAATGCAGTTGGTTTATATCCAAATCTCCAGTTTTGTCTTCTGCTTGCATTGAAGCTAACAACAAATGTAAAACAGTTATTAATTGAGACTTGATTTTGAATAGGTTGCAAGTGAAAAACTTGCTTGTCCAAATGTTAGTAGAGAATTCTCTCTTGCCAAAGCTGTTTGTTCTGATTTGCTATAATTTCTGTTATGACCTAATGAACCTATTGCATCCTCATTTAGAGACAAAGCCAACTTACTAGCTTCCTACTTATCTTCTAACTTTTGTATTGTTAATTTTGGTAAATTATCTTCTACCATACCAGATACACTCCACTCATTACCTCCTGTGGTCTTCCAACAGAAGGATGTCAGAAAAATGTTTAATAGTCTTGATGGTCAGACTATCTTTTTTTTTGTAGACTTAGCACACAGTTTTGTTTTTCACTGTTGATGTTAGTTTATGTATATGAATAAACTTTTAAGATTTGTTCTGATTTACATCTCAGCACAAAAGTAAGTGTTTGCTTTTAGCAATGAATTCCAAACTTTTAATGTTCAACCATTATATCTGAATTTTTGGAATGCTGGGATTGTTGGAATGTTGATATTTTTTAAAATATTCCGAAAATTATTACACATTGAATTCTCACATGTGTAGGTGGTAGCAAACTACCTGAACGTGCGAGAATTCATTCAATTAAAGGACTTTAAGATAACATTTTATTGTATTCACTCATATGGCAGAAGCCCTCTTAATCAACCTCCACTTAACTGACTCACCTGATTAACCAATGCTCCCTCTTTAAATATAAAACAAAGAGTAATATCGGTAGTAGACAAATTGGGCATGGCAACTGTCATGTGTTACTTTTGTTTTCATTACTTACGCTGAAACCAAACCGAAATCTTGAATGAAAGACAAAATTAGTAAATACTCTCAACAGACGATGGGTTCTTTGTACATATAATTCCAATTAACGATAATTGTTCACCTCCAAATTGTTCAAATGAAAGTTTGATGAAAATTTTCAGTCATTAGCATTGCATAAACAATTAATATGTAGCTGTTATTTTGGAGAGGAACCTGTCAGGTTCTGCAAAGATGCTGCCAGGTTGGCTGAGAGCCTGAAATGATTGGAGAACAACCCTACAATATGGGCAAAAGAGATCTAAATTGTAAGTTGTTACTTATAAAAATGATGGCAAACAACAGTGGAGCCTGTGGCACCGGGATATACAAAAATCCAAAGAGAGAACCATAATAGTCTCCAACAGCAGTTCAACCCTGGCAACCCAAAGATCGCGGGTTCGAATCCCGCCTCGGGCTTGGATCAAAGTATTGCAAAAACCTTGGGAGGTGCATTATGGCCACAGAAGCCGATGTGCCAACAACTACCAAAAAAAAAAAAAAAAAACAGCAGTTCAACTGGAACTCACAAATTGCTACTTTTTGTTGTTGGTAAATCAGCTAATTCTAGAGCTTTTAAAAATATAAACTGTTCATATTTATCAGTTTACTACTGCACAAAAATCAGCATGGGACTCTGCATTATTCTTTCAAAGAATTACCCCCCCCCCCCACAGATTTGTACTTTTGTAAAGAAACACTTTATGAAAATAAATTTACCTGAAAAGTCTGTTCTCTTTTTCTGGATAATGCTCCTTCACATCCCATTTATGAGGAACTTAAAGAAGGGAACATAAGTGCTGTGTTCTTACTCCACAAACATACATCCTTGATCCAATCTGCATATAAAGGGGTTCTAGAATGTCTAAAGAGACAATATAGGCAAATGTTTTTGAGTTCAATTTTGATAAAAAAAATAGAAAACATGAATATATGTCTTATAGAATCAATAATCAACATTTACTAAATCTTGGAGAAAACTTTGGTCCGAGGTTGACTGTGCTAATGAAAGTCCCAAACTACAAGGAAATAACAAACATGATTTATTAATGGATTTCAAGCAAATTGAAGTTTCTGAAGATTTAGAGCAAGAAGATGTATAACAATGGATTCAGCGACAATTTGTTTGATGATGCAGAAATCATAGGCCATGACAGAAACATATAAAGCTAAATACGAAAAAGAAGAGATTGGCTCAATTCCAGAGCCAAAAATTTATCTTGCAGCAACCCCAAAAATGAAAATGGTTGCAGCTGTGTTATATTGAACAACAGCATGATTCAATCAATGATGTGATGCTTATAAAAAAAAAAAAAAAAAAAAAAAACTGATTTTATTTAAATGGATATCTGTATATGTATAAAGTGAAAATAATTCAATTATTTGAATAAGTGAAAATAAATCAAAATAAAATAAATAATAATACAGTGAAACCTCTCTTAACAGATGTTTCTCTAAAGGAACACACTTCTTGTTGTGGACTCTCAAGCTTGGGTCCTAGCCCAGAAGTATTAGAAATTGTGCTAGTTGACCTCTCCAAAATGGACACACTCTAATATGGATGCAGACACTTTAATAGGTATCATTTTGGTATTTTCAACCTTCCTAGGTGGGACACTCATGGATAATTGACACACATGCACATTTTCGGTGGTCACTGGGCATTTGCAGTGAAGGCAGATGAAGTTCAAAGTCATTACGGTAATACTACTTAGACTTGTGATGACTATATTACTCACAGAGCAGATGGCACAATGTCATTAATATGCTCACCACTGCTGATAAGGAATATTTACAATTATTTGGGCTATCTAACGTAATTCTACTGTTGCACATCATGTAGCAAGGCAATAAAATTGCCAAAGTGAGAAATGCTGTTTCAGCTTTCTAAAATTAAAAAAAAAAAAAAAAACTCTACCAAAAGACTGCATAAATAATTTTGACTAGTATCCCATAAGGATTTTCTACTAACACAATCCTCCTTTCAGAACTAAAACATTATTATGTGAATAGGGTACTTTTTTTTTTTTTATGAAAATCCCAAACACGAAAGGTATCAAAACCTATAGTACTTAGTACCGTGCATGGGTTGAAGGAGAAGTATGGGGGGAGGGGGATGCCGGAAACTTTGTTCTAGAGACTAAACATGGGTTTCACCACTTCAAGCCTCCATTAAGCAAAGTGGTGGTACATGATAAAAATCTGAAACTATTTCCAGGTGATTGGGGATATCTTCAAATTTTTATTCACCAACCAGAACAATGCACTATGTAGACGGCAGCATAATTGCAAAACTGTATTATTATTATTAGCCATATGGTGCAAGGAAGCCCGAGACTTATGCTGCACCAGCAAAAAAAAAAAAATTTCCAAGTTACCCTGAGAGAGAGAGAGAGAGAGAGAGAGAGAGAGAGAGAGAGAGAGAGAGAGAGAGAGAGAGAGAGAGAGAGAGAGAGAGTAGAAAAGACTCACCAAGAAAGAGAAGAATGCTGATATCCAGCTCAAGACCCTGGGTGTGCCAAGCTCATACTCACCATATGTGAGCCCCTGGGGTCATGGTAGAATTTACCAAATCCAAGAATGCACAGCATGTACTTTGGTTCCATGAGCTGCAGTCTGCCATCACTGTTATGCACAAGTATTGAATACAGTTTAAAAAGAAAGCACCGAGTGCCCCCATAGTTCTGCAGTAGTATGGAAAATTCATGAAAGATGCCTATTTATGCAATCATTCTAGCAGAAATGATGGCCAACCAAAAGTCATTGAGGGCAGAGTTGGGCTGGCTCAAAGAAGTTTAACCAAACCCAATTGAAATCCATATGGTGTGTCAGTCGTGAGCTTAACATATCAAAATCAACAATGTATAACATGTTACAATGCCATCCTAGGATGAAACCATGCAAGTTATGGCTATTACAGGTGCTGACTGACAACAAAACTACAAGCTTAGAATTTTGTTGGTAAATTTCTCTGTGATAACAGTTTTATGATTATTCTGCAACTACTACAGCATGTGCATCTTCCAGTTGGTGAATAAAAACTTGAAGATATCCTCTATCACTTGTTTTTTCAAATTTGTATTGTGTATCCTATTAGTCCAATAACATTTTAGTTATGTAAAGGTTTGTGGGCACCCTGTACAGCCGATTTCTGTGTATATTTGATAAAAATGCCATGTGATGCATGACATTACTTTCATTAGTGCTTTAGAAACAGTGGTGTCCAGCTTTTTAACTGCGGGAAAATGACAGTTTTCCTGTGCTTCATATACCACTAAAGGTGCCTCCGTAGCCAGGTGGGAAGGAGCAGCAGTGCGTAGCACACGCTTCTTGATTAGACCGGGGTTTGAGCCCGTCACCACCAAATACGGAGGATGCAGAAAGGTTAGGGAATGACCACCGCATATTCTGGAGCAATATGGCCTTAGTTGCTAATGCTTTTAAAAAACCAAATAACAAACAAACAAACATATACCACTAGTATCAGTAGTGAGAAAGAGGGATCTTTTAAGTAGCTACATACAAAGTTTATTCATGTATGCAGCTTTTCCCTTGGAATACTGGTTGAAATTTTCTTAGGCATTATATTGATTGCATTGTACTTTTTTAAGAAATTAAATTTCTTGCTGTTTGCATTAGGGTCTGTAATATGGATTAAAACTAGTAAGTGATCTAATTATCTATAATGAACATGAAATTGGCAGATTGAAATGCTCCAAACAAAGTCATTTATATTCATTTTTACTATAAGTTAATTATGTGTTATGTTATGTGTAATAATAAAAATAAAAGCTTTTTATGATTCCCTACTTTAACCAACTTTTTAACTCCAAAACAAAATTCTGTATACAATATTTAACAGACTTTTAAACTCTAAATAAAATTCTGTATATAGTAAGCATCCTCTTATACATTGCAGATTGCACTGGACAATAGTTTTTACTGTATATAAAATTTTGTTTAGGTTTTTTTCTTACAAGTTATATGGAAATATCAATTCCAGGCCTTGACAAATTTTTTAAAGATTTAGGCTCCATCTGTGAAGGTTAGCCACCAGGTTTGAGTGGAGGGAGTGTGGCTATTCTAAAAAATATCTTCCAGAACAACCATTACACAGAAAGCTCTTCTCTTCAAGTCACATAACACAGTGAAAATACTTGTGTTTACCCCGATTGTTGGTGTCAAATTCATATAAATGTCACTTCTGAAAGAAGTGAAATTGAAAATTTGCAAGAGATGATAAATTTCTGCGTCACTCCCTGAGTTATTAATGCTCATCTTATGACTGTTGTGTATGTTCACAAGTAGAGAGTATAATGTTTTTACAAATGAACAGTCTTTGAATGTTTATTTCTTTCTAATTCTGATCAAATAACAGTAGATAAATGCTACCAATAGTCAATATTAAGAGATCACTTTACTGTATCTTTAATAAATTTTCTGTTTATACTTCAGGATGGATGTGCAGGGTAAAAGAAGTTTACAAGATACAAGAACATTGCTGTATTTAGTGGTCCATATAACCACTAAATATAGTATGGGGTAGAACATGGTCAACTCAAATGTATTTATTACTGTACCTGCACATTTTGCCATTTGGAAAGTCATGCCAGTTTTTGGCAAGATACAAACAACAGCAATTGCAAAATAAAGAATTTAGTTCAACCTCCAACTACTAGATTGGCTTGCAAAATACTAGTCACCAGGCCAGATTTCTTAGTTGGTGACTGGGCAACTGGATTTGTCAAGTCCTGATCGTTACAAGATGAGATCTCCTTTTTATATTCATATGTATAAATTTTTCTCCCACCCTAATTACATAGAAATTAAGCTGTTTAACATTAAATATAAGAATATTTTTATTAAAACCTTGAAAGTAATTCATTTTTTTCATATTTAGTCAACTTACTGCAGTACAATAGCCAAGCACTGTGAAACAGTAGGTCGTCACATGAGTATAGTCAATTTAGATCCTGCAGCCGAAAGGTTTGACTATGATGTTACAATAGGCAAGTAACCTTAAAAGTATACAGTAACTTGTTTCAGTTAATGTTGATTATACTAAAAGAAGGATAATTTGTTGTCTGTAATGATTATGTAGTCCTGAAACGAATCGGTGGGTTATTCCAAAATTCTGCTGTTGTGTGTTCTTATTCGAAAGGTTTATCCATCCAGGAGTACTGGAGTGTAACAAAAAACAGTCCAGTATTTAATATTGTAGAGTAGATATCATCTTTTAAGGGCACATAAAGTGATATTGTTGTACATGTTAGCACTAATGACATTAGGAGTAGAAGATTTGCAGACTTAACAAATACAGGGCAATGTTGGAAAAGAATTGCGAGTCGGGGTTAAATTTGAAAGTGTCTGCAATTCTGTCCAGACGTGATACAAGGAAATGAGCCTTGTCAATCAGTTTGGCCCTTGAGAGGTTGCGCAAGGCTCATGGGGTAGAATTTTTCTCAGCATTGGCTGTGCTTGTTTACAGGAAATACTGCTTCTATAGGGATGGAATATGCTTAAATAGAAAGAGTGTGCAAGAATATTTCTTGATGCTGTCAAGGCTATGTTAGATGGGTCAGAAAACTGCTACCTTGACATAGGAAATACACAAGCTAATAGATTAACAATAGCCACAGGCAAATGTGAAAATGATTCTTGCACAGTTTCTATTGGAATGAGCAGCAGCCTTGAAAGCAAGGTGCTGGGTGTCATCATAAAAAAGTAAACACATGGGCTGTTTAGGGTAAGAGTAAAAACAGGTGCATGTATACTTGTATACACACCAATGCTAGGAGTATAGTAAATATATTTGGTAAATTTGATGTTATGTTCAAGAAATGAAATGCAGACGTTGGGATTTCAGAGTCGTTGTGTCAATCAGATAAAAGGGATGCAGAATTTGAATGTGGGGAGTACAATGTATGCAGAAAGGACAGACTGGATAGGAGGAAGGTTATGCTCTTGGTTAAGAAGCACATAAAATCTAAGGTAGTGCATCCAGTTGACATGAGTGGCCAGGGCAATGATGAGTCAGTTTGGTGCGACATAAGCACTGGGAAAGAAAAATTTAGAGTAGGAGTGTGTTATTATTATTTATTATTATTAGCTATATGGTGCAAGGAAGACTGAGGCTTATGCTGCACCAGCCAAAAAAAGAAAGAAAAAAAATTCCTGAGAGAGAAGTAGAAGGGAATCACCAAGAAAGAGAAGGATGATGATATCCAGCTCAGGATCCTGGGTGTGCCAAGCCCAAACTCACCAGATGTGAGCCCCTGAGTACAATGAACAGCTGTACAGAGAAATAGTGGGCCAGCAAATCAGAATGTCTTATAATGGGAGATTTTAACTTTCCAGATTCTGACCAGAATTTGTGGGTTGATCACTCAGACTAACAAGACTGTGGATTTATTGGGTGACTGTTTTCTACTACAGCACTGTTAGGAGGTAACAAGAGGGAATAATATTCTTGATCTGATTATGAGCAGTGATTATTCATCCATCGAGAATCTGCAGATAAAAGAACCACTAGATGTTGCCAGTGATTACAATATATTAATTTGGGATTTACCTAAAGATTTAATTACCACCAAGGGTAAAGGGAAGGGTTTTCCTGTCATTAAGGTGACCAGTGATTTCAGACAGTTTTAAATTCTATACAGTGTGATTCAGAGACGTTGTGTCAATCAGATAAAAGGGATGAAGAATTTGGTCCTGAAGCTTAATGATTAGTTGTGGCATATGATGCAAGAAAGCAAGCTGATAGAGCATCAACCAAAAGAAAAAAAAAAAAAAACCTTCCCATTTCACCCATCCGGTCACTCCAAATGTTTGTCTAGTTCAGCCTTAAATTTATTTAAGCTATCAACTTCCACAACAACAGATGGGAGTCTGTTCCAGCAATCAACAACCTTCTGGCTAAAGGCAAACTTCTGCACATCTATTCTACAACTGTCTTTCCTCAATTTGTATCTGTGCCTCCTCAGGTTCTTAATCTCAGCACTCAGGTGGAAATATCCCATCAGCATTGAACCTGCTCAAAACATTCAAGGCCTTGTACACCTTAATCAGATCACCTTGCAGGTGCCTAGTCTCCGGATGCTGCAACTGACAGAATTTAAGCATCTCCTGATAAGAGAACCCCTTTGTTCCTCTCACCAATCATGTTGCCCTTCTCTATGCTTGTTCTAGAAACTCTACATCCTTGATAAAATGAGGTCTCCAGACCTGTACACAAGGTGTGGGCTGACCATTGCCTTATACAAAGGGATAATCACCTCCTTGTCTCTGCTAGAAAAATTCCTATATACCATTTACAAAACTCCATGATATTTAGAGGGGAGACAGTGATATTTAGAGGGGAGTGCAGACAGGCGGCCAGTGCTCTGGCCGCCTGTCTGCACTGCTCAGAGAACTTCATATCCGACTGCACAATTACTCCCAAGACTTTAATTCTCCACCTCCGTTGGTACATTTCTCTTGGATTACTGCTACCCATAAGTAGTACTTAGTATTTGTCAATATTAAACTTCAGTTGCCACTTCTCAGCTCATCTACCTAATTTTTCTAGATCCTGTTGCAGTAGCATACTGTCTTTACTATCATCATTAAAACTCTGCCTACCTTTGTATCATCTGCAGACTTGGACATTAAGCCTGATATACTTTCATCAATATCATTAATAAATACACAAAACAACAATGGGCCCAGCACTGAACTGTGGGGACTCCACTAATAACATTAGTACACATAGAGCAGTGTCCATTTATTACCACTCTCTGCTGTCTCCCACTCAACCATCCCTTTATCCATTGTAGCAACTTGCCCTTTATTCCAGACCGCTCCAATCTGTACAGCAGTATTCCATGTGCAACAGTATCAAAAGCTTTCCTGAAATCCATGTATATGATATCAAAATTATTTTTTGCATCCAGTTCCTTTGTGACCATATCATAGTATCCAGTCAAATTGGTCAGACAAGACTTCCCCATAACAAACCCACTGTGTCTGAACTATTACTGCAGCCTTGTCTAGGTGATCCTGCATCACTTCTTTAACCAGTGACTCCATTATTTTCCATGGAACAGAAGTTAAACTAACAGGTCTATAATTATTTGTGTCACCCTTTGAACTCCCTTGTGAATTGGGGATAGATTTGCACATCTCCAGTCCATGGGGACTTCCCCTGACTCTATGGATGCTCTCATAATTATGGCTAAGGGATTGCTAACTTCCCTCGCTGCCTCCTTCAATATAACTGGATAGATTCCATCTTTTCAGGTGCTTTTTTATGTTTAACTTCAATTTTTCCTCCACTTTGCTCTCTGTTATTACAAAATCATTTAGCTCCCTGTTAGTGTTTAGTAAACTTCTGTCCTCCCCTTCCTTACAGAATTCCTCATGTGTGAATGTAGATCCAAAATACTCATTCAGTTTGTCAGCAATCTGAGCAGGATCAACTGTTGAATCACTAACATCGTGGACCAATCTGATTCATCCCCTTCCTTCTAGAGTTTACATAAGTAAAGAAGTCTTTGCATCCTTTGCCAAGGATTTCTCATAATCAGCCTTTGCTTACCTAACCTCCTTTGTGACTTGATTACAGACTAGCTTATATCTGCCATAGGCTTCTGTGTCACATGCTAATTTATATGCATCCCATGCATTTTTCTTCTCTGCCATGAGCCTCATTAGTTCCATTTAGGACTAAACCTTGAACAGTATTTCTTAGTTTGTATGAAAAGCCTAGTAGTGTCCAAGATTCCCTGAAGGCCTCCTATTTAGAATTCACTGTTTTTAACATCATCAGTTGATCCCACTGTATAGAATTCAAAAACTGCCTGAGACCATGGTAGTCACCTTTATGAAAACCCTTCCCTTTACCCTTGATGGTAGTTACATCTCTAAATAAATCACACATCAGTAGACTGTGATCACTGTCATATAGTGGTTCCTTTATCTACAAATTCCTAATGCATGTGTCATCACTGCTGATAATTATCAGGGGCAACCAGAGGTTGTAATACTCTTGATCTGATTATAATCAGACCAAGAGTATTACACCCTCTGGTTGCCCCTCGAACATGTTGCTGTAGAAAACAATCCTCCAATAAATCCACAAAAGTCTTGCTACCGCGCAAGTGACCAACCCACAACTTCCAGTCAATATCTGGAAAGTTAAAATCCCCCATTACAAGACATTCTGATTTACAGGCCCACTCTATTTCCTTGCACAATTATTTGTTGTATTCATCAGAGTCATCAGGCCTATAACACACTCCTACTCTCATTTTCCCTTTCCCAGTGTTTATGTTACTGACTCAACATTGCACTGTCCACCCACGTCAACTTGATGCACTTCCTTGGATTTTGTGTTTGTTAACTAAGCTCTGCTATCCCAACAATATCTGCCTTTGATGCCTTGATCAGCACATCAAATTTATTTACTATACTTCTAGCATTGGTTTACATGCAAGTATACATGCAGCTGTTCTTACTCTTAGTCACCCTAACACAGCCCATGTATTTATTTGTTCCATGATGACTGCCAGCAGCTCTTGAAGTCCCTAGCAACTTTCTCTCTAGGCTGCTGCTCGCTACAATAGAAGCAGTGCAAGAATCTCTTTCGCCTATGCCTGCGGCTACTGTTAATTTTTTGTCAGTGAATGTCAGTTCTGAGCTAGATATCATCAGTCTTCTCTTTCTTGGTGTTTCCCTTCTACTTCTAACTCTCTTTCTCTCTCTCTCTCTCTCTCTCTCTCTCTCTCTCTCTCTCTCTCTCTCTCAGGGTAACGTGAATTTTTTTTGGCTGGTGCAGCATAAGCCTCAGGCTTCCTTGCACCATATGGCTAATAATAATAATAAGCTAGCAGTTTTTCATCCCACCTAGCACTGCCTCAATAGCATCAGCAAATATTCTTGCACAATTTCTATTTAAGTGTATCCCATCCCTGTAGAAGCAGTCTCTCCTGTTAGCAAGCACAGACCATGCTGAAAAAATTCTACCCCATGATCCTTGCACAGCCTCTCCAGGGCCGAATTGATTGACAAGGCTCTTATCATATACGTCCTCCTATCGTGTCTGGACAGAATTTCCGACACTTTCAAATTCAGCCCTAGCTCAACGTTTTTTCAATATTGGCCTGTACTTGTTACATAAATCTACAGATCTCTTACTCATAAGGTCATTAGTGCTAACGTGTACAACAATATCACCTTTTGTGCCCTTAAAAGATATCTGCTCTACAACTTCATCAAATTTTGCCCCTGTCAGGCATACCCTGATCCTGTTCCACCTATCCTTTTTACATAATATACTCCCTTGTCTCCCTGACAATAGAGTCACCACCAATAACTAGTTCCTGTGGGACCAGTGCATTCTGCCTTGGAGATTGCAGCTGTGTTGCCTGATCCACAGGAGTTTGCTCTGTCGTTAAATTAGTACCTATAAAAACGGTATTTTTTTCGGTACTAATTTAAAAAAAAAAATAATTGTTTATAATTTAATCACATAAAGGTTATAACATCACCTTTATGTGATTATGACATTGTTATCTCTACTAGCAAATGTTCGATAAATCATCGATAGGACACCATGCAACGTTGCAACCTATCCATAATTCTTAGAAAACTTCATGTCTGACCGTATCTTAACTTCCAAGTCCCATTCCTCCACTACTGACTTTAGTTCAACTCCACCAAGTGTATAAGTTATTTTGGGGTTGCTGTTCCCCAAGTGTAAGACCTTGCATTTTGCTGAATTAAAGCATAGCTGCCACTTTTCTGACAGTCCTGGAAGTCTATCTAGGTCACTCTGAAGAAGCTCTGCTTGGCGGTAATCATAAACTACTCTGCTGATCATCGTTAAATCATCTGCAAGTTTAGACTTCACGCCTGCCATCCCTTCATAGATGTCATTTAAAATAATCAAAAATAACAGTGGTCCCAATACTGATCCTTGGGGAACCCCCTTCTTACACTAACCCAATCTGAGGAATAACCATTTATCAGAACCCTCTGCTTGGTGCCCTCAAGACATCGTGCTATCCATCTAAGGATTTTCCATATGATTCCAGTCTGCTCCAACTTATAAAGTAATCACTCATGTGGGACCGAGTCAAAGGCTTTGCTGAAATCCAAATGAACATTGTCGAAATTATTCCCAAAGTCCAGCTCTTGAGTGACCCTGTCAAAATGGCTAACCAGATTTCTTAAACATGATTTTTCCTTTACAAAACCATGCTGTGTATCCTGCAGAATTCCATTTCCATCTAAATGATCCTGAATTCCACCCTCGATCATTGCCTCCATGATTTACCCTACTTCTGAAGTTAGACTGGTCGGTCGGTAATTTCCCGTTACACTCCTAGAACCGCCTTTATATTCCAATTTACACCAATCCAACAGAATCTCTCCTGAGTCCAGTGATGCTCTCATAACTAGCCTTAATGGTTCAATGCACTCACTTGCTGCCTCCTTTAAGATTATAGGGTATATGGCATCAACCACTGGTGCCTTACTTACCTGTAGGTGCGAAAGCTCTCATTAAATAATCATTTGAAATTTCAACATCATGAATTACATTTTTTTCAACTTCACTTCCATAATATCTCATTGACAAAGGATTTTTTTTATGTAAGTATCGATGCAAAGTAACTGTTGAGTTCATCTGCAACTTCAGCTGTGGTATCTAATACTATCCCACGTCCATTACATAAGGGTCCAATCTGATTTGGCCTTCTGTTCTTTGCATTTATATATGTGAAGAATTCCTTAACTGCAGTCTTTGCTTTCTTCTTTATTCCTACTCTTTGCTCTCTCCCAGACTCAGTAAAGCTATTATAGTGAAAATTATACTTTGCTTAATAAAATGCCTTTCTCCTTCAGAAAATGATGAAAATAATTCAACCATGGAAGACCAACATGGAACAGAACATCAGTGTTCTGCAAATTCTTTCCAAAATAAGAATCTGACTCCAATGAGATTTTAAAAGATGAACTTGAGTCGGAAATTAATGAAATACTTTTAACTATTTTTGATAAAAAAAAAGTTCAAAGCTGAGAAAATATGGACTGATATTGTCTACGATTATCTGAGTACAATAGTACCAGAATAGAATCCGAAAGGGCATTTTCTGCCGCTAATCAAATACTTTATGTACTAAAATTAGATCCATTTTAAATGATCATACTATTGATTGCTTATGTTTCTTAAGAGCTCAATTTATTTGGACAGGTAGTGTGGATGCTTAAACATAACTAAACTTTGCAGTAACAATATGTATTTTTTTTGTTTTTAGAATAACTGTATTTTAATGATTTTTTTTTTTTTTTTTTTCAGAATATTTATTATTGCAATAAAAGTTTATTTAAAACATGAATTCAAGTAATTACAGTACTTGTTTTTTTCTTTACTTTATTGCACCTAATTGTCATCAAAATTTATTGAGAAAAATGTTTGTTTTTGGAATACCAGTATCCCGGTTTCATAAATTAAAAATACAGAAATACCGGTATTAAGATTTTGACCGGTATTGTAAGCCCTAATAGATGCCCATCAGAATGCTGAGTTGGCACCTAATTTCCTCACTGTCTCTGCACCTAGCACACACACACACACACACAAAGAAATCGTCCTTGGTTAGATCATGTCCTGTTCTAGACAAGTCCGCAAACATTTCATCTTTCGCACATTTTTTTAGACTGTGATGCTTTGGAGAATCGCTTCCTTTGGTTCTTTCCCGAGCCACAGCACTCTGGCTAATCTGTGAGCATTGCTTTGCTGCTCTTGTCTGGATCATGATTCCGTTTAAATACAATTTAATTGACAATGAAATTTAATAAGATTAATAAATTTTACTGGTTAATTGATAATACTATACTAAACTAAACTAACAGATTTCTAATACAGTGCTATGTGTTTTGCTATCTAGTTTTACATTAAACCTTACGCTATCTAGTTTGGGATATATGTTGTATCATATTATGATGGCAGCAGGTTACGAACAGTAAATCTATGGACACTAAGTATTAACTTTCAAAATCACTATCTAAATTCAAAATAAACCAAGGAGCCTGACTAATACTATAAGCGACTCATAGAAAATAATTTAATATAACAATTAAGTCAATAAAACAGCTAAATATAATTAAAAACTTAGCGTTCGCCGGAGCTGCAAAATCTTGTCCAACACTTGGATTGGATACCCTTACAGATATTAAGTAATAACCTACAAAATCTCTATCTAAGTTCAAAATAAACTAAGTAACCCAACTAGGATATAAAGCTACTTCTTGAAAATAAATTAATATGCCATTTTAAGTCAATAAAGCAGCAAAAATTTAAGATAAGTTTCTCTATTACCTGGAGCCATAAAAACTTTGCCCGCATGGAGGTACTCTTGTTCCCACCTCCCTGCTGAATTTGTTGATGTTACCATCAGCAAATTCTAAATGGGAAGCATTCAAGGAATTAATCATAGAAGCTACTAGTATTTTCCTACCAACTAAGAAATATTCTTCAAGGTATAGTTGAAGATAGTTATATATATATTCCCAGTTCACAAAGGGGGGATCAAAGGGTGACAAGAGTAATTACAGACCTGTTAGTTTAACATGCATATGTGAGGGGCATTCAAGAAATTACCTACATAAGGAAGGTACTTCTCATAGTTATATTTCAATGATTCATGATTTATCACATTCCTACATATCTGAATTTGAATCATGCTAATTTTGATCCCACTATGTTTTTAGGTTGTGCTGCTGTAACAGAAAGAAGGAAGACATGTATCAAATTATGGATTTCCTGAAATTGGAGCATCGTTCAGTCATTAAGTTCCTCACCAAAGAAGGAAATGGGCCAAAGGCCATTTATGAAAGGATGGTGGCTGTGTATGGCAACAGTACACCTTCAGAGTACCAGGTGAAATTCTGGTCAAAACAATTCAAGTGGGATAAGAGTCCATCAAAAATGATCAACGTCCAGGAAGGCCTGTGACAATGACCACTCCAGAAATGTGCCAAGCTGTGGAAACTCTTGTGCTGAATGACAGATATTTAGAGGTGTCCCAAATCTCTAAGGAATATAACATCTGAGGGAACAGTTATAACCATCTTCTTTGAACATTTGGGGATGATTGAGGTCAGTGCAAGTTGGCTCCCCAGCTTTCTGACCCCTGTACAGAAGCAAATCAGGGTATGGTGTTATGAGGAGAATTTAGAGCTTTATGGAAGGGATCCTGAAACTTTCATCTCCATAATTGTTACTGGTGTTGAAACATGGGTGCATCACTGGGATCCTTGGACCAACCAAGAATCAATGCAATGGAAGCACAAGGGTTCTCTCCATCTAAAAAAAATTGGACACAACCTTCAGCTGGCAAGATTAAATCCACCATTTTTTTGGGATGCTGAGGAAATTTTGTACAAACACTGCTTGGAACACAAGTAGACAGTCACTGAGGAGTCATATGCATTCCTACTGTACAACCTAAGGGATGTCATAAAGGAAAAACGCAGTGGAAAACTTTCCAGAAGTGTGCTGCTTTTTCACAACAACGCACCAATGCACAGGTCACATGCTGTTGCTGCTGCTTTGGGAGACTGACTTTACAGAACTTACTCATCCACAAATCTCGCCCCATTCGCTATTTCCTCTTTCCATCTGATTTAAGGCTTTGAATGGATTGAGCGAGCTGAATGGTGATGGGATTCTTCATCTTGCTTAGACTATGCACATGAGGGGGCACAAATATCATCATTTTTCTCTTTCTTGATGATTCCCTTCTATTTCTCTCTCTCTGTCGGGCGCCTCCGTAGCCAGGTGGGAAGGAGCAGCAGTGCGCAGCACACGCTTCTTGATTAGACCGGGGTTCGAGCCCGTCACCACCAAATACGGAGGATGCGGAAAGGTCAGAAAATGACCACCGCATATCCCGGAGCAATATGGCCTTAGTTGCTAATGCTCCTAAAAACCAAACAAACAACAACAACAACATCTCTCTCTGTCTCAGGGTAACTTGGAAATTTTTTTTAGCTGGTGTAGCATAAGCCTCAGGCTTCCTTGCACTATGTGGCTAGTAATAATAATAATAACTCAAATTGAGGAAGGATGGTTGCAGAATGGATGTGTGGAAGTTTGCCTTTAGCCAGCAGGTGGTTGATTGCTGGAACAAACTTAATCTGTTGTGGAAGTTGATAGCTTAAATAAATTCAAGGAAGAACTAGACAAACTGTTGGAGGGAATGGATAGGTGAAATGGAAATTGTTGTTTTTTTTTTCTGGCCAATGCTGAATCTTGCTTCCTTGCATCATTTGTCACTACTAATGTTAATTGCTTGCCAAATAATTTTAAAGGTATGAAGTCATTTTTAAAATCAGTCATGTAAATAAAATTAATGATATTTTGTACATTTCTTCACGTATGCCAATGTCAATTTATTTTTTTTATGAAATCATAATCAGTAGTTTTATCACAAAAAAGTTCAACTCGAAGCATTTTGTGAAAATGGTTTTATGTTCCTTATAAAATTGGTAGCCAGAATTGAAAATGCTTTGAAGGCAATTTTAATTTTTAAATAAATAAATTTTGTTATGCAGATTTTATCGTGATTTCATTTCAAAACACATTTCCCAGTGAGCCAACATGGAACTCTAAATATTTCTTTTAACACCATCCCTTGATAAGAAATTCCTATTAAGCCTATCTTCTAGTGAATGTTTCAGATAAGAATTTTAAAAAATTTGTAAATATCATAGCCATTTCAGTGGTTAATGAGTCTGTAGTGCACTTTTGTGCAAAGGTTTTAGAAGAAATTGAAGTTCAGTGGTGAAGGGATTCAGAAGAAAGTTGAGGAGTTAGTGCCAATTCAAAGGAACAATGCAATAGTGAGAAATGCATTCGATTAACTCACACTTCTGCAGACAAATAAACAATATGGATCTATTGTTTATTTATCTGCAGACATATTTACTGGTATTGAACAATAAGCTCCAGTGCCATTGAATAATAATTCGAATTTGTGAGAAATGTACCTCATATTTGGACTTCCATAATTCAGCATTTTACTGGTCCACTCCAACAGTTCATCATTCAAGGTGATTGGAAAGTCACTCCCTATTTTGAAAGGTATTACTTGATTGATAGATAGGATATTGTGCACACCCTCTTATGGATTCAGAAGAAAGTGGAGGAGTTAGTGCTAAGCAATATTTAGGTAGAGGATTGTATGCCATTTAATGCAGTGCTAACTTTTCCTTTTCACTTTCATTCCAGATAAAGAATGTTGAATAAACTGAGTATAAATGATAGAGCCTGAATTTTTGCCAAGTCTGAAGTATGATTTTTCATGGTAGCTGTGCAGAATGTGGCAACACGATATGTGGGATCCACAAACCATTAAATAATGTAACAGAACCATTGGATCTGTCAGTGATGCTAAGAGGCGCCTCCGTGGGCAGGAGTGGCAGTGCGTAGCACACGTTTCTTGATTAGACCGAGGTTCGAGCCCGTGACCACCAAATATGGTGGATATGGAAAGGTCAGGGAATGACCACCGCATATCCCCGGAACAATATGGCCTTAGTTGCTAATGCTCCTAAAAACCAAATAACAACAACAGTGATGCTAAGTAATGTGAAAGGCCATCCTCATCTGCAGAAAATGTTTAGGCAATTGATGAAACATTCATGAACTCTAAAAATATCTGAGGTAATATGTGCAGAAAACTGGAATGAAGTATCATGTTGCACAGAAGATTTTAATTAAAGTACTGATGTGGGACTTTGGAAACTGCATTATTTCCAGGACCTGTCAGCAGAGAACTGTTACAGAAAGTGCCTGGATGGACGGAGGATAGGCTTGTTCTTTTAAACAACATCCTGTGATTGGATGAATGTGTTTTTTGCATGAGAGGATTTCATGTGTGGAATGATGTCTGACAGTTTTTGTCAAACATTCAAATAAACATTCAAATTTATTTTTCCATAAAAAATAAATTTCTATTCTAGCCAAACAATGAACGTGTGGTACTTCATTAATTAAAAGATTTTTTTTTTTTTTTTTTAAGATTTAATGATTTCATAGTTTTCACAGAAGTTTAATTGTTGGCATGTCAGAATTTTACCCTTGTTATTCACTTAATTGGATGATGTTTAAGATGTATATTTAAAAAATAGTAAAAAAAGTATTGGGTAATCTTGTATGACTGAATGATTGTTTTTCATTTCTAGATATTAGAGAATTGATTCATCTTAGTGATGCTATGGAAGATGAAGATTTGCATCTAGGTCCAAATGGAGGTCTCATGTTTTGTATGGAGTAAGATACTCTTCCTTGTAAATTAATTCTCTGGAGATATTTTGTTTTTGAAATTAATAAGAATTTCTTTCTTTAGTAAGCCACCTATTCCATCCAGTATCCTCTAGAATGTAGATTAGAATATATTTACACATCGTGATCAAGTTTTCCTCAAACTTTACTTAATTCGATAGTTACGTAAAGCTCAGAAATTTGAAACTTCAAGTATAGGAGAGATGGAGTATGTAGGAAAGGCCTCTGGGCCATTTTCAGTATGCTAGATTGCAGTGACCTGGTCGCATCCTTTGGAAGTTATAACTATGATAGACATCACGAAAAAGAGTCACATGTGAAGTTGAAGAGCATCGTTGATTTAGTAGAAATCTACAGTCACTTAACTACAGTACTTTTGGAATAGTACCATTCATAGCTGCCGTGTGGAAATGTAGTTGACACATGTTTTTGAAGGACAAACGTGCATTATCAGGAGCAGTAGAATGAATCCTTTAGTGATATGTAATGTGTAGGCATAGTTCTGCTGCAACAATTGCGTAGTCTTTTGAAGAATAAAAAAGTTCAATTGGCAAAATCTATGTTATCTGGTGAGGATGGGCTTGGCATACCCAGGGTCTTGAGCTGGATATCATCATTCTTCTCTTTCTTGGTAATTTCCTTCTACTTCTGACTACTACTCCCCTCCCCCCCTCTCTCTCAGGGTAACTCAAATTTTTTTTGACTGTCTCAGGCTTCCTTGCACCCTATGTCTAATAATATGACAAAACTGGTATATTAATTTTCATCATCTAAATCTGTTATTCTTTTGGTGTATAGGTTACTACGATAGTACAAATCACCTCTGGACTATTTTTGCATCCTTTGCCAAAGATTTCTCATAATCTGCCTTCACTTGACCAACCTCCTTTGTGACTCGATTACAGACTAGTTTTTATCTCCCGTAGGTGTCTGTGTTGCCTGATAATTTTTCTTCTCTGCCACAAGTCTCATTGCTGACCAGGCTAGCCGGGTGGGTAAAGTGCCTGCCTGGCAACCCAAAGGTAGCGGGTTCGAATCCCGCCTCGGGCTTGGATCAGAGTAGAAAATGCAAAAAACCTTGGGAGGTGCAATATGGCCACAGAAGCCGATGCACCAACAACTAACCAAAAAAAAAAAAAAAAAAAAGTCTCATTAGTGCATCTGACATCCATTTAGTCCTAATACTTGAACAGTATTAGCATTAGTAGAGTCATATGATGCAAGAAAGCAAGCTTATACAGCATCAGTCACAAAAAAAAAAAAAAAAAGACCTCCCTTCCCATTTCATCCATCCATATACTCCAAAAGTTTGCCCAGTTCTTCCTTGAATTTATTTAAACTAACAAAGGAAAATTTCCATGCATCTATTCTACAGTTGTATTTCCTCAATTTGAGATGGAAATCTGAGCAAGAGGAAGAATCCCATCAGCATTGAGCTTGTTCAAAACCATTCAAGGCCTTATACACCTCAATCAGATCACTTCACTGGTGCCGTCTCCAGACACTGCAATTTGCAGAACTTAAGCCTTTCTTGGTAAGAGCACCCCTTTGTTGCCCGTCTCTCTACTTGTTCTAGCAACTCTATATCCTTCCTAAAATGTGGCTTCCAGACCTGTACACAGTCCTCAAGGTGTGGCCTGACCATTGCCTTATACAAAGGGATAATCACACCCTTATCCATTCTAGCAAAATTCCTGTATATGACAAGACCCCATAACCTGCTCAGCCTGTCTGCACTGCTCAGAAAACCATATCTGACTGCACAATTACCCCCAGGTTTTTTTTATTCTCCACTACCCTCAGTGTAGTACCACAAAATTAGTACATTTCTTTTAGCATTAATCTCTGTTAGTATTAGCAAAGGCACA
The DNA here is from genome assembly GCF_048544385.1 of Mastigoproctus giganteus. Lineage (NCBI taxonomy): Eukaryota > Metazoa > Arthropoda > Arachnida > Uropygi > Thelyphonidae > Mastigoproctus > Mastigoproctus giganteus. Next base: position 218,371,941 of record NC_143577.1, on the reverse strand, counting down.
TGATGCAAGAAAGCAAGCATATAGCATCAGCCAAAAAAAACTTCTTATTTCACCCATCCACTCACTCCAGATGTTTGTCTAGATCTCCCTTGAATCTGTTTAAGCTATCAACTTCTACAATGACAGATGGAAGTTTATTCCAGCAATCAACCACCCACTAGCTAAAGGCAAACTTCTGCACATCCATCCTACAACTGTCTTTCCTCAATTTGAATTTATGTCCTCTAAAGTGATTATTTTGAGAAAGAGGCATTGAGCATGCTCAAACCATTCAAGGCTTTATACATCTCAATCAGATCACCTCGCAGGTGCCTGGTCCACAGATACTGTAATTTGCAAAACTTAAGCCTTTCTTCGTAAGAGCAACCCTTTGTTCCATTCACCAAACTTGTTGCCCTTCTCTGTACTCATTCCAACAGCTCTACATCCTTCTTAAAATGAGGCCTCCTTGAGTACTGTATACAGTACTCAAGGTTTGGCCTGACCATTGCCTTATACAAGGGGATAATCACCTCCTTATCCCTGCTAGAAAAATTCCTGTATGTCATTTACAAGACACCATGAGCTACTCTTGCAGACCGTCTGCACTACTCAGAAAACTTCATAACTGCCTGCAGAATTATCCCCAAGTCCTTTTCACTCTCTACCAGTGAGTGCAGTACCACACAGTTGATACATTACTCTGGTATGTAGTACTTTACATTTGTCAATGTTAAACTTCAGTTGCCACCTCGCAGCCCATCTGCTCAACTTTTCTAGATCCTGTTGCAGCAGCGTACTGTCATTAGTGTCATTAACAACCCTGCGACCTTCGTATCGTCTGAAAACTTGAACATTAAGCCTGATATACCATCATCAGTATCATTAATGAATATTAATGATACTGATGAGAATGAACAACAATGGACCTAACACTGAAACTTGGGGGACTCCACTAATAACATTAGTCCATGAAGAGCATTGTCCAGTGATTACCACTCTGTCTTCTCCCACTCAACCATCCCTTTATCCATAGCAGCAATTTGCTTCCAGTGCCACACTGCTCCAGTTTGTGCAGCAGTAGTCTTCCATGTGCAACGGTATCAAAAGCCTTTCTGAGATCCAAATATATGATATCAAAATTATTCTTTGCCTTAACTCCATAGCAGTAACCCCATTTCTCTGGGGTTACTGCTACTCACATGCAGTACTTTTTATTTGTCAATATTAAACTTCAGTTCCCACCTCTCAGCCCATTTGCCCAACTTTTGTATTAGTATTTCTTAGTCGGTATGAAAAGCTTAGTAGCTTCCATGATTAATTCCATGAATGCTTCCCATTTAGAATTTGCTGTTGATAATGTCATGAGTTGGTCCCACTGCATAGAATTTAAAGACTGTCTGAGACCACTATAGTCACCTTTATAAAAACAAAAACCCATCCTTTTTCCCCCTGCTGGTAGTTACATGTTTAAGTAAATCCCACATCAATATGCTGTGATCACGGCCATCTATTGGTTTCTTTATCTGCATGTTCCTGTCATTATGCATGAATAATCCCTGCTGATAATCAGATCAAGAGTATTACTTCCTCTGGTTGCCTCTCAAGCATGCAGCCAGAGGAAGTAATACTCTTGATCTGATTATCAGCAGTGATTATTCATGCATAATGACAGGAACATGCAGATAAAGAAACCAATAGATGGCCGTGATCACAGCATATTGATGTGGGATTTACTTAAACATGTAACTACCAGCAGGGGGAAAAAGGATGGGTTTTTGTTTTTATAAAGGTGACTATAGTGGTCTCAGACAGTCTTTAAATTCTATGCAGTGGGACCAACTCATGACATTATCAACAGCAAATTCTAAATGGGAAGCATTCATGGAATTAATCATGGAAGCTACTAAGCTTTTCATACCGACTAAGAAATATTAACTTTCTATTTATATCTTTCTTTATTTAAAAGAAAGAAATATTTATTTATTTCTTTTCTATAAAGAAATATAAATTTTAACTTTCCAGATATTGACAGGAACTTGTGGGCTGGTCACTCTCACAAGTTCCTGTCAATATCTGGAAAGTTAAAATTGCCCATTATAAGACATTCTGATTTACTGGCCAACTATTTCTTTGTACGGTTGTTTGTTGTACTCAGAGTCATTAGGCCTACAGACTCCTACTCTCCTTTCATGACTCACGTTGCTAAAACTTGACAGAAAGTGTGATTGGTCATGTTGGCTCAAAATATTGCTTCAGGCATTCTTTTCTCGGAAGGATAAAAATGAAAAGGGAAAGCAGTAAAGGTGTTGGGGAGTGGGACCTAAGCAGATTTCCTTCCAGTTGTGAGGTGGTTTGAACCCAAAACTTTAGTCCTTGGCCAGCACATTGTTATTTAACCAAACCATAAAAGTTTACAGTTACAAAATTGTTACTCTTGAATTCTTGGATCCCCTAATGTATCTGACATAACTTACTTTATGTAAAAGAATGAACAGATTTGTTTGCCAATAATTGCTGTGGGTTAAGGCTAATTAATTACATATTAACTAAGTCTGTATCAACTTATTTTAAAGAACAAAAGATGATTAAATGTACCAATAGAGAATTTTATGTTATGGGACAAATTAAAAATATCGTATATGCATATTTTCAGATATATAAAGATTATTTTTTCTTTATTTTTTATTTATTTATTTATTATTTTTTTTTAACTTCATGAAGATATTTGACAGAGAACAGTGACTGGCTGAAGGACCAACTGGGAGATGATGATGATGATTATGTGCTCTTTGATTGCCCAGGTAACAACTTTTTATTTTTAATGATGCATTTTTGCTACTTGAAAATATCATATTTATGTGATCAGTGTAATAATTTACATATTATTTGTAATATATAAATTATTATATGTATAAATAGTTAACACAAAGATACTTTGTGTAAAATATACTTTACTCTTGCAAATATAATAAAAAAGACGATACAGTCAAATCTCATTTCATCGGTAGCCAAATAATATGATAATAATCAGAAATAATTAGTCCTCACTTTAGAGCCTTCAAACAGGAAAATCTTCTCCATTTATCCTTTGTGTTATAGTGAACTAGCTACTTTCCATGAGTTTGTGAAAAGGATTTGGATTCGAAACTTGCTGTCACAGAAAATACTTTTTCATGTTCTTTTCAAAACTTGAATTAGTTTCCTCCAGAGGTTACAAATGGAAAGGTTGGTTTTACCAGCTGTAGACATGTAAACCAGCTTAAAACTAAGGCGCATTTAGGGCTAGAGCCTCAAGCTGCGAACAAATTTAGACTATGTATATAAAGTGCTTAGCATCATAATACACAGCCATTTCTGAATAAACAGAAAATTTTAAGGTGGCATCGTTTTAGGTTATATCTCATATTGTGAATACCTTCACAACGAGTTGCCATGATATTGCACTACTTCGAATAAGTAACGCTTCACCTAAGGAGAAGACTAGTGTTACTTATTCTCAGATAGGTACCACCACCCAGACAGCACTGTTTCAGGGCTATTTGGCCCTTCGTCAGTGAGTGGGTAGGTACCCAAGTGATGCAATGATGGCAAAAACAGTTATGAAGTATAACTCCACAATATGAGAGATGCCTGATGGTGTATGATGTATTTAGACTAAGGCACATTTAGGGCTAGAGCCTCAAGCTGCGAACAAATTTAGACTATGTATATAAAGTGCTTAGCATCATAATACACAGCCATTTCTGAATAAACAGAAAATTTTAAGGTGGCATCGTTTTAGGTTATATCTCATATTGTGAATACCTTCACAACGAGTTGCCATGATATTGCACTACTTCGAATAAGTAACGCTTCACCTAAGGAGAAGACTAGTATTACTTATTCTCAGATAGGTACCACCACCCAGACAGCACTGTTTCAGGGCTATTTGGCCCTTCGTCAGTGAGTGGGTAGGTACCCAAGTGATGCAATGATGGCAAAAACAGTTATGAAGTATAACTCTGAAGTATAACAGTTATGAAGTATAAGTCTTCTCCTTAGGTGAAGCGTTACTTATTCGAAGTAGTGCAATATCATGGCAACTCGTTGTGAAGGTATTCACAATATGAGATATAACCTAAAACGATGCCACCTTAAAATTTTCTGTTTATTCAGAAATGGCTGTGTATTATGATGCTAACCAGCTTAAAACTTAAGTGTTCTCCCCAGGACCTATTAAATGGGTGCACTGCCTGGTGAATTTAACTGACCACCTGGCTAAAATTTAAGAAATTCTCACGGTACTGTATGGTACTGCTCACTGATCTCGATCAGTATTAATTCGAATGTACTATGCAATTGAGATCAATGCGAGAGGAGCATATAATGTTAAATTATGCAATTAATTTTTGCTCTGGATCACTTAAGTCACATTTGTAAATAACAGAAAATTTTATGATATTGCAAAGTATTACACTTTCCTCACCCAGCTACTGAAGTTGGACAGTAAATGGATGTTGGCTGGTGGCGGCATGTTTGGACTGTTTTGAAAGAGAGAGCAGGAATTATAGAAGCCAATTCAGAAGAACACTGCCCATGGAAGTATCTGTAGAAGAGGAATGCAGCAGAAACAGTAGGTCTATGAGACAGCGAGAGACTCTGTTAGAGATGAATCATTAATTAACCTAACTGCCCTCTTCTGAATGGAATCAAGAAGCCTGAGAGAGGTTTTCGGGGTACCACCCCAGATGTGGGAACAATATTCCATGGCAGGGCGGATTTGCGATTTATACAGAGTGAGCAGCTGTTTGGAAGAAAACGTAACGCCGAGAGCGAAAGAGAAAACCAAGTTTTTTAGATGGAGAGGAAGCAATATTTGTAATGTGCTTGTGCCAAGAGAGATTAGAAGTCAGGGAAATCCCCAAAAGAGATATATCATTTTGCCTAGATATCGGAGTGTCACCAAAGATAAGCATAGGAGCAGAAAAATCCTTTTTGCGAGATATAAGACAAGGCTGAGTTTTAGAAGGGTTGAAATCAACTAAGTTGTCTTTGCCCCACTGGAGAATTGCCTGAAGATCGGCATTTAAGGAATTGGTGGCAGATTTTCAAGAAGTTGAAGCCGATTGAGCAGGGCAAGATTTCAAAATGGAAAGTGGAATGCAATGTGCTATCATCGGCAAAACTATGGATAGGATTTCCAGTCAATGGAAGAAGGTCATTAATGTACAAGAGGAAAAGAGTGGGGGGGAAAGAACTGAACCTTGGGGGACACCAGCATTAGTGGAGAAGTTAGAAGACAGAGAGCCATGTACCATCACCCTCAGTGAGCAATCAGAGAGAAAACTGGATAACCAATTATTAAAAACAGTTGGCAAATCATAAGATGGAAGCTTGTTTAGAAGACCTTTATGCCAAACACAATCGAAAGCCTTTGATATGTCAATAGCAACTACTTGTGTTTCACCGAACCTTTCCATTGAATTAGTCCATAAATGGGTAACATAAGCCAGAATATCACCAGTGGATCGACACTGACGGAATCCATACTGGCGATCGTTGATCAGACTGAAGGTTTCTAGATAGTTTAAGAGTTGGCGGTTAATTGATTTCTCCATTACTTTAGAAAGAGTAGAAGTAATTACAATGCGACGATAATTGGATGGGAGGGATTTGTCACCCTTTTTAGGAACTGGCTGGATATGAGCAAATTTCCAAGCAGAAGGAAAAATACCTTTGGAATAAGAAAGTGAAAAAGGGCTGCAAAGAATAGGAGTAAGTTCAGGAGCACAGGTTTTTAGAACAAGTGGAGAAATACCATCGGGATCTGGAGCTTTCTTAGCATCAAGATTCGTCAAAATCCTTCTGAGATCCTTTGAACGGAAGATCGCCGGAGGCATTGAATGGAGCGTGTTGGGAATGGTGGGAGGTGTTTTACCAAGATCATTAATACATGAGTTGGAAGAAAAATGGGATGCTAGCAGGTCTGCTTTATCCTTGGCTGAAGTGACAACAGAACCAGCTAGTTTGGACAGGGAACCTCCGTAGCCAGGTGGGAAGGAGCAGCAGTGCGTAGCACACGCTTCTTGATTAGACCGGGGTTTGAGCCCATCACCACCAAATACGGAGGATGCGGAAAGGTCAGGGAATGACCACCGCATATCCCAGAGGAATATGACCTTAGTTGCTAATGCTCCTAAAAAAAAAAAAAAAAAAAAACCAACCTGTTTGGACAGAGGTGGGAGCAGAGATGGGCAAAAGTTGCGGCCAATAGTTTTGGCAAGAGACCAGAATGCTCGGCTACCATTAGGGCAAGAAGCAAGTTTTCTACTCTTAGCCTGTTCAAACTCTAGTTTGGACTGATTAATAACTGCTTTACAATTGTTGCGAGCTTTAGTCTAGTCAGAAAATGAAACTGACAAATTAGAAACAAGCCAATTACGATATGTAACATTCCTCTCTTGAACAGCCTTAGCACATTTATTGGAAAACCAAGGTTTAGATAAAAGACGAGATTTTAAAGTGGAGTGTGGGATAAAGGATTCCATTCCTGCAAGAATAATTTCACTGACACGATCTGAGCAAACATTGACATCAGAAGTTTTGAAACAGTAATCCGACCAAGGAAAAGAAGAAAAGAAATCTTGCAGGTCATCCCATATTGCATTCTTGTAATGCCAAACAACACGGGGTTGGGAATAGCCATGAGATAAAGTTTCCATTGGAGAAGAGACAATCACGAAGTTGTGATCTGAAGTGCCTAAAGGACCTCTCACTTCGACCTTGTACTTAGAAGGGTTGTTTGTGAGAAAAAGATCAAGCATGTTGGCTGTATGATTAGGATTGTCTGGTATTCTTGTAGGTAAATGAACAATCTGTGCAAGGTCATTAGTAATTGCAAAAGCCTCAGCATCTCGACCAGCTGGTTTGGTGTGACTAGAAAACGGAAGCCAGCTGGAGTTGTGAACATTAAAATCACCAAGGAAAATTACCTCACTGTTAGGAAAGTTGGACTGGAGAAAGTCAATTTGCAAAGAGAGGAAGTCAAAGAGCTCCAAGTGATTAGTGGAGTTGAGAGAACGGTAGAGACAACAGATGAATTTGACACAATGAGGTAGAGAGATTTTGAGCCAGAGAAGATCAAAGAGAGGAGATTCCAAATTGCCAAGTCTCTGACAGGGAATATCAGATCGGACATATGCACAAATACCACCTTTGAGGTGAAAGGAATCATATAGCGAATAATTTGGGCATCTGCGATGAGCAATAGTTGAATCAACCGATAACCGAGATTCTGTCAGAAAAAGTATGTGGAGTTTGGCAGACTGCAAGTGGAAATGGACATCGTTGAGATTAGAATTGAGACCATGTATATTTGTGAAATGAATTAGGAAGTGCTTGGGAGGTTTAGATCTTTTCGCAGGTAAGCTTGCTCTATTAGTTTGACAATTCATGGTGTATTCAATAGTAAGAAAAAGTGGGTGGGACATGCTGTATGAAGTAATGAGATTTTTGGATATGACGTACACGCGGTTAGAATATACCCAGATCCTTGACATAACGTGGCCTCGACAGTGCTTCCTGCATACAACTGTTGTTTGTTATTTGGTTTTTAGGAGCATTAGCAACTAAGGCCATATTGCTCCGGGAATATGCGGTGGTCATTCCCTGACTTTTCCACATCCTCCGTATTTGGTGGCGATGGGCTTGAACCCCGGTCTAATCAAGAAGCGTGTCCTATGCACCGGTGCTCCTTCCCACCTGGCTACGTAGATGCCCACCATACATGCTACTCAGACTCCCTCCAGTCACTATCTGGCAGAGTAGAGGTAGCAAGATTATACACTAGCTGATCCGGAAGTCTCCTAGAGAGTTACCAATAGGTTTGGTCCAGTGTACTAACTAGTGGCCGGCCTGCGAACACCGTTTTAGAGTTGTACCCTCGAAATGTAAGGAATATTGGATCTCGCCACAATGTTCATCAAACCTCAAAAGTTATCAATCATAATGCATGATGGAAGAGATAGGGAAGGGTTGACCGGAACTTAGCTCTAGAGACTAAACATGGGTTGCACCAGTTAACGAGAGTCATCTACCACCTAGTACTGCCTGGTGACAGAGGGGCGGCATTCCTCCATGTGGTGTGGCCGCCACACCTGAACCCCTGCTTACGTTGGTTCACACCTGGGTGGTCACCCACCATGTACCTGTGCATGAAGGTTATACCCAGAATTACTAACAGTCCCACCATTGAAGGTGCAAGCACCTTCACGATGAACTGTTGAGTTCATCTGCAATATCAGCTTTGGTATTTGATACTATCCCACCGCCATTAAATAAGGGTCCAATATTAGCATTAGCATTAGTAGAGGCATTTGATGCAAGAAAGCAAGCTTATGCAGCATCAGCCAAAAAAAAAAAAAAAAAACCACTTCCACTTCACCCCTCCGTTCGTTCAAAATACCTGTCCAGCTGAGCCTTAAACTTATTTAGGCTATCAACCTCCACCACAAGGGATGGAAGTCTGTTCCACCAACCAACCACCCGCTGGCTAAAGGCAAATTTCCGCACGTCTATCCTACATCTGTCTTTCCTCAATTTGAATTTATGCCCTCTCAGGTGATTATTCTGAGCTAGAGGAAGAATCCCATCAGCATTGAGCATGCTTAAACCATTCAAGGCTTTATACACCTCTATCAGATCACCTCGCTGGTGCCTAGTCTCCAGACACTGTAATTTGCAAAACTTAAGCCGTTCTTCGTAAGAGCACCCCTTTGTTCCATTCACTAATCTTGTTGCCCTTCTCTGTACTCGTTCCAGCAGCTCTACATCCTTCTTGAAATGAGGCCTCCAGACCTGTATACAGTACTCTAGGTGTGGCCTGACCATCGCCTTATACAATGGAATAATCACCTCCTTATCCCTGCTGGAAAAATTCCTGTATATCATTGACAATACTCCATGAGCTACTCTTGCAGCCCGTCTGCACTGCTCAGAGAACTTCATATCTGCCTGCACAACCACCCCCAAGTCCCTTTCATTCTCTACCACTGTCAGTGTTGTACCACAGAGTTGATACGTTGCTCTGGGGTTGCTGTTTCCCATGTGTAGTACTTTACATTTGTCAATGTTAAACTTCATTTGCCACCTCTCAGCCCATCTGCTCAACCTTTCCAGATCCTGTTGCAGCATGGTTTGTCCTTCTCTTCTTTGCATCTATATATGAGAAGAATTCCTTATCCTCACTCTTTGATGTCTTTGACAGCAATTTCTCATACTTTGCCAGACTTAACCTTTTCTGTGGCACTGTTACAAATCAATTTGTAGCTGTTATAGGCTTCAGTAGTTTTTATTGCTCTAACTTTTCCATGCTGTCTTTTTCTGCTGAAGTAATCTGGCAACTTCATTATTCATCCAACTTGGAATCCTACTCGTGGAGTATTTTTTTAATGGTATACACACATTCAAGGCTTCTGTGATTGTTTTACAGGTATACCATAATTCATTTTATTCACTCACTGTGCAATACTACCCAGTTAATATAGGCCATGTAACACTTTAAGGCATCATAATTTCCTTTTCTGAAATTATAACCCATTCCTTTGCCTTTAACTACTGCTACCTCTCTCTCTCTTCTTCTTCTTCTTCTTCTTCGTCCACCACAGCACTCTGTGATCACTTCCTGCTACTGGTTCCTGTACTGTCAACCCTATTATTTCATCTGGTTCGTGGGTGATGAAGTATAGAATATTCTTTTACCTAGTACTTTCCCTGACATGTTGGTATAAATAAAAATCATCTACTTGATTTAAAAATTTTGTCCCAATGTGGAATCTCCTTCCCATTTACTCCAATCAATTAGAGGCAAATTAAAATCGCCTGTAATAAGACATTCACACTTACCTGTCCATTCTATTTGCATGTAGAGGCTCTCATCATAATCTTCACAATCACCTGGCCTGTAGATTACTCCCACTCTCATTATACCTTTGCTTCCCACTATCTCACGCCATACAGATTCTATATTAGCATGCGATATGTCTGAATCTGGGAAAGCTTTCATTGCACTAAGGCTGCTTTTGACAAGAAGCATGACCCATCCACTCCTATCTGCCCTATCCTGCCTAAATACATTATACATGCTGTAAGATCATCCCCTATCTCCGGGTGGCACCACATCTCTGCAATCTCTATTATGTCAGCATTACTTGTCCTGAACAGCAGTTTGAATTCACTCATTTTACTGATTACACTTCTGATATTACTGTATAAAAAATTAAGACTTGGTGTTTTTGTATAGTTAACTACCCTGACACACCTCCCCTGAAGTTATTTAAGTTTGCTTCCCTGTCATTGGTTATCCGCTCATTTGAAACGTTTCTGCCCCTAGAACATCTTGCTAATATGATCTGCTGCAGTAAACAACAAGGACTCAAAGAAAAGCTGCGGTCTATTTTCCAGAGAAAGGCTCCGGCATCCCCATGTCTTCCGTCATGCAGTATGGGGGATGTTTTTTTGAGGTTATGATTGGCAGCATGGCAAGATCCAGTATTCTTTACATTTTGAGTATACTGCTTTAAAACATTTTTTACATACTCTTGATGGCTAAATAGTCTACCAGACTGAATCTCTTGATAACTCTCTTGGAGGCATCCACATCAGCTAGTGTATAAAATCACTGCTTCTACTCTGTCAACTAGTGACTGGTGGAGTCCGAGTGGTGTGTATGCTTGAGGGAAGGGGATTGTCAAGGCCATGTTATGTTAAGGAGCTGAGTATATTGTTGCTGTGTATACACCATATCCAAAAATTCCATTAAGTTATATGTGTTGTCCCCACTTACTTTTACTCTTTCTATTGAATACATTATGAATAGCCAAACTAATAGAATGAACATCTGCAAAAAGATCTAAATCTCCTGAAAACTTCCTTGTTCATTTCACATGTATACATGGTGTTAGTTCAATCTGAATGATGTCCATTTTAACCTGCAGTCTGCCAAGCCCCACTTACTTTTTCTGATTCCAATTATTTGTTGCTTCAACCAGTACTTATCCCAGTTCCTCTGATTATTTGCTTCAAAGGCAGTATTTGTGCACATATTTGTTCTCATATTCCTTGTCAGAGACTTCATCTGGAATTTCTTGTTGATCTGACTGATTCTCTCTGAATCATTCTGTCAAATTCATCTGTTGCCTCTATTGTTCTCTGAACTCTGTTAATCACTCACTTTTTAACTTCATTTCCTTGAAGCTCTACTTTCTCCATTCTGAATTTCCTAATGAATTAATTTTATTTAGTGATTTTAATAGTCACACCTCCACTTGACTTCAGTTTTTTTAGTTAAACAGACTCAACTGGTTGAGATATTGAGGTTTTTGCAATTGTTAATGACCTTACAGAACTTGCTTATTTACCCACTGAAATACCAGACAATTTTAACCACACACACACCCAACACGCTTGACCTTTTCCTCACCAACAACCCTTCAAAGTATACAGACAATGTTAATGGTCCTCTAGGCATCTCAGATCATAACTTATTGTTGATCTCTTCTTCAGTGGAACCTCTCTCTCATTATCATTCTCAGCCTCATATCATTTGGATTTACAAGAATGAAAAATGGCATGATCTGCACAATTTGTTTTTCTATTTTCTTGGGTTGAATTACTGTTTTAAATTTCTGATCCTGTTTACTTAGATTGTATCAATAAAATTATTCTTTAGGGATGAAATCCTCTATTCTTCATTCCTCCCTAAAATCTCAACCTTTATCTAAACCTTGTTTTTTTAATAAATGTGCTAAAGCTGATTTCAAGATAAGAATGTTGCATATTGCAATTGGCTTGTATCCACATTTCCAACTTCGTTTTCTGCTTACACTAAAGCTTACAACCATTGTAAAACAGTTATTAATCAATGGATACTTGATTTTGAACAAGTTACAAGTAAGAAACTGCTTCTTGTCCAAATGTTAATGGAGAATTTCTTGTCAGAGCTATTGGTCTATTGTATCATCAGTTATAGATAAAGCCAACCTAGCACCCTGGTTTTCTTCTAACCCTTGTATTGATGATCTTGGTAAGTCATCTCTTGCCATTTTGACAGATTTTTGTTAGAAAAGTTCTGAACAGTTTTGGTGCCTACAAAGTTTCAGGTCCTGATGGCATTTCTCCACTTTTCCTCAAAACCTGTGTTCCTGAGCTTGCTCATTTTGTGTTGCCTTTTCTACACTTTATTTCACTATTTTCCCTTCTGGTTGGAAAGTTGCTCATATCCTGTTAGTACCAAAAATGGTGGCAAATCTCTACCTTTCTTTCTTTCTTATTTCACTTGTCTTTTTCCTGCTTCTTGGAAATTTGCTCATCTCCTGGTAGTGCCTAAAGAGGGTGACAAATCTCTCCCGTCCAATTATCACCCTATTGCACGTACTTCTACTCTTTCCAAAGTAATGGAGAAATCATCAACCATTAAATCTTAAACTATCTGGCGTATGTTCTCATCATCAGACAGATTCGATGGAAAAGTTTGGTGAATCTCAAGTAATTTCTCTTGACATTTTTAAGGCTTTTGATCACGTTTGGCATAATGATCTAAAGAAGCTCCCATCTTCTGTATTGCCGACTGTTTTTTTATAATTTGGCATTCAGTTTTCTCTGTGACCACTCACTGCAAGTGATGGTAGCTAGTTTTCTTTCTTTTAATATCTCCAATAATGCTGGTGTTCTCCAAGGTTCAGTTCTTTCTCCCACTTTTTTATATTAATGACTCTCTTCTGCTCACTGGAAATCCTGTCCATAGTTTTGCTGATAGTACACTACATTCCAGTTTGAGAAATCTTGTCCTGCACAAACATCTTAAACTTCTTGATTATCCTCCTCCAAGGCCTTGAATGCTGATCTCCAGATAATTCTTCAGTAGGGCAGAGAAAATGTAGTTAACTTTAATCTCTCTAAAATTCAGTCCTGTCTTATTTTGCCCAAAAATAGTCTACTATTCTTTGCTCATATTCAGTGATATTCAGATTTATAGATGGGCTCAATTATCTTTACAAGGAACTACCTAACTTCTAATATCTCTCTTTCTTGGCATATGTACACCACAAATATTGCTTCCTCTGTATCTAAAAAAACCGGGTTTTCATTTTTGCTCTCAGCATTACTTTTCTTTTAAACAACTACTTACCTTTGTCCAGATTCACTCTGCCATGGAATATTGTTCCATCATCTGGGGTGGTGTCCCCAAAAATTTCTCTCAAGCTTCTTGACTCCATTCAAAAGACAGCAGTCAGGTTAATTAATGACTCATCATTTACAAAGTCTCTATGCTCTGTCTCATAGACATTGTTTCTGCTGCATGCCTCTTTTGTAGATACTTCCATGGACAACTTTTCTTCATATGTTTCCCATTAATTCAAGTGTAATGTCAACAAGTATCTTCTGTCTTCTTAAGCTACAACCCATACACATTACTAAATACTATAGGTTCTACTACCTTTCATGTTTGGGGTTTTCATTTAAAAATAAATAAATAAATAAATAAACTGTCTAGAGTTTAAAGTGAAATAAATATCTTGAAATTGCCTCAGATTTGTATTTCTGTTTCTAGTATCATTCTAGTAGGGGTCAATCGTGCATTGATATTTTGTCTAGGGTGTGCAGATTGATAAATTCACCTGTGGTTATAACTGAAAGGAGCATCTGTTAATGACAATTTTTCTCTTATCTGATGTTTAATGCTGTAGGTTCTGGCTTCTGGCTTTTTTAGATATGAAGTGTGGCTGTATTATATTTTAGAATCTAATTCTTCATAATCTTTACAAATGAAGAACCTGAATAGTACACAGAAGAATAGTACAGTTTCATAATAGCAGGACTGAGAAATGTACAAATTGTTGGTATTTAGCAGGATGTTGAGATAGTACTTCATTTTCCTTTTAACAAATAATACTTTATATCATTCCATGTTCTTACTAGCAGTTGTGGTGTGATTCTTTTTATGAGATTAGTAGTTATAATCTATTATTATATCTATACCATTGTTTTCATACAGTTTAATAATAATTGAAAAGGTCCAGTAGTTGATTTGGGGAAATCTTGCTTCTTATATCTTACTTCAGCTTCTTGTGCATATCTCCTCTGTGTAGTGTTGGAGAGATGGGATGCACATCTTGTTAAAGGAAATAATATTAGAATATTGTTTCTTCAGAGTGATTCAAAAATGGAGGTCATTATTTCATATGGTGGTTCTCCACTAAAATACAAAACATCTACAGTAGTTTTGGATTTACAGGACTGTTATTAAAGGTACATTTTTCACAAAGATAATGTTCTAGATTTTTGGTAGTTTCTAAAATAAAAAAACTTTTAGCTTAATTCCTTTTTGGGCATTCCAAAAAGGAATTTAGCTAAAAATGTTGTACTTCATACTACATATTTATCAAAATGAATCAGTCTTATGATATTACTTGGTGATATTAGTATCAATAAAGGCAAACTGTTAGAAGCCAGGCAGGCTTATTTAGCATCAGCCTAAAAAAAAATTAATTAATTAAGAAAGCCACCAGGTATCTGTCCAATCCTTCCTTAAATTTATGTAAGGTTTTAGTTTGGTAAGATTTGATGGTAATTTGTTTCCACCTTTGGCTAAAAGTAGATTTTCTTATATTCAGTCTAAAGCTTAAGCCTTAATTTAAGTATGTCTTGTACTTTGTACCAACTGTGAAAGGAAAAAAGATAATTCTGTTATTTAATTTACTGAAGCCTTTCAAAATCTTAAATACCCTGATTAAGTCCTCATGCAGATGTTTGGCATTGCAAACCACAAAATTGAAATCCCTTTTATACCAATAACTAATCTTGTTTCTCTTTGCTGCACCTGTTGAGGTTTTTATAATTTCCTGAAATAGGAGCTCAGAACCGTATACAGTACTGATGTGGCCCTAACTGAGGCATTATGAAATGGACTAATCACTTTGTCCCCACCAGCAAAATTCTTATACATCATGGATAGGGCGCCTCCGTAGCCAGGTGGGTAGGAGCAGCAGTGCGTAGCACACGCTTCTTGATTAGACCGGGGTTCAAGCCTGTGACCACCAAATACAGAGGATGCAGAAAGGTCAGGGAATGACCACCGCATATCCCCAGAGCAATATGGCCTTAGTTGCTAATGCTCCTAAAAACCAAATAACAAACAAACATCATGTATAAAACACCATGTTCTGTTTGGACAGCCTGTCTGCACTACTGAAAGACCTTCTTTCGAGTTTTTCATCATCAGTTATCTTGAATTTGTTGCTTCTCAGGTAATAAGGTAATCTGCAATTATTATTAACCAAATGTAAAGGTTTGATTCCCAATGTTATAGTGTAATTGTAATGTTCAGAGCAACTAAATAATTTATCTAAGTCTTGTTGGGGCAGCATACTTTGGTAACTATTGTTTATCCCCTTCCCCAATCCAACCTTTGTCATTAGTTTTCATCAAACCTGTTAATATGCATTGAATCATTCCAGAAAAGTAAAGTATGTTCTATCAACAAAAAATGATGCAGTGTGTGTATGGTGTGCATTCCAAGCAAATACTACAGCTGCAGCAGCCAAATATTGCCACTGATTTCTACAGTGTCAACATCCCATTTTGCTTGCATTTATTATCCATCACTATATCAAGAATAGGAGAAGTGATGGTGTGGTGTTGATCACAAAATTGAACCAGGCAAAAACTGGAACCAAATGTACTAAATAGTTGGCTGTCAGCACTCATCAGATCTCAATAATAATGGGACTGAGTCAAAATCCTGTTACTATATACTGTATGTCTCTCTCAAATTTTTGTTCATATCATGTACACTGGATTCAGGCTCATCAGCCAGGAGCATTTTAATAAATGGATGAATAATACTAAGCTTGCTGAGTTCACTTTGTCTCCTTAGCAGCATATGCTTTCAAGATTCTGGATTTGTGAACTAAAATACCAGTAGATAAATGATGAAACAATTAAAAGTGTATAATGGAATACAGGAGGATTTCATCTGCCTGAGCCTTGTCTCATTA
Organism: Mastigoproctus giganteus; assembly: GCF_048544385.1. Lineage (NCBI taxonomy): Eukaryota > Metazoa > Arthropoda > Arachnida > Uropygi > Thelyphonidae > Mastigoproctus > Mastigoproctus giganteus. The sequence goes on along the minus strand of NC_143577.1, from coordinate 218,355,925 downwards.
GGAACTACAAGGCACGATCTCTGAAAAACTGAGGGCTGTAACATTTCTTTCAATCTCAGTGCACCATATTATTTTGTATTTCCTGTATATTTTGTTCTCTTTGCTTGCACACCTTTGAAATAAAGGAGCTGAGCTTTTTTTAAAAACACAGAATTCATTTAAAAAGTATGTCACCACTTTAAAATTTAATATCTTATGAAATAGATGATGAGATCTGCTGAATAATATTCAACAGTGTTGACACCATTTATACTGCAAATATTTGTGCAATATTTGATTTCCATCTAAATGTGGTTAAGCATGTCTTGAGTTATAGCTTTTCTCCATCTCTTTTCTTTCTCTTTCCTTCCCTTCTTTCAGTTTTCTTAGTATAAATGATATATTTTTTTACAAAAACCTAGAGGTGTGAAGTTAATAATTCTTGGACCACCTTATTTAGTTTGGAAACTTTAAGTGTTAAGTACCACAAATGTAGTTATTGTTGAAATAAGGATTGGCAGCCTGCCAAAAAAAATAAAATAATAATTTAAATTGCATTTTCTCTTGTAAATTAAAATTTTCAGTATAACTAGAAAAATGTTTTCCAGTGACATTTTCTTCTCTCACCCCCCCCCCCAAAAAAAAAGGTCATAGTGTGCAATCACACATAAGTTCACCTTCAAATAATCATGTACATATTCACTAATAAAATTTGCTGTGAGTGCCTATTCTCGAGTCTTGTGATTCTGTGTGGTAATGAAATAAATATTTTAAAATGCGTGGCGTTTTGGGCTCTCTCCAAGTTTGTGAATTTTGTATTCTTTTAGCAGAGCCCCTTACATTCCTTGTGGTTTTTAATTGTGTTTGCAGTTGTTTCAGTTTAATTGTTCCTGGGGAGAATGGAATATCTTTCTAAACATCAAGCTGAATTTTATACCAGTTAGTCAGAATGGAATTAATTTCAAAGTTCTAATTTCACATACTGTATGGCAACTCATGTTGATTGACTGCATTTTATTGACTGTTGAAGTTTCCACATGAGGTCACCTCCTATCCAATAAGACTGGTGATAAGAGTCCAGTAAGTTCTGAAATAGGCTGTCATAACAGTTTCTCATCTTTTAAATAAATGCCAGATGTTATTTATTGCTAGTGTCATTTGTTTGAAAGGTAATGCACTACCTACATATGGGCAATGTTTGTTCTGATGTGAGCATTAAGACTCTTGCATTAAATAGGCAATTTAAATTCTGCTGGCCACAAAAAAAAAAAGAGGATGATGGTCCTCCTACTTTTCATCAGGATACAGTTTTTTCAGAAGTTATACTTGTGAAATGTTTTCTTCTTTCTTTCTTACTGCTATAAACTGTATTGTGACTTTGTTCTGCATAATAATTTCTCTAGTTAACAATTGATTTTTCTATTTTTTTATGTTTTTAAGAAAGTCTTAGGAAGTCTGAATTCTTTTTAAAAATTCTTATTTTTGCCTTTTTTTTTTTTAAAGTGAGCTTAGATTTTCTTAAAAATGTGTCAACTGTTTGTCATTCCTGAATCCTTAAAAATAATCTACACTTCTAAAACATCATTTATAACTCAATATTTATTACAGTCATTGCTGTAGTGATATGGTAGGTACCCTAGGCCTAGCATGTCAACTGAATGGGACATCACGCCATCATGTTGCCGTTCTGTGAATTTGTATTTGCATTTGTCACAATGTTGACATTTGATGCCTGTCAAACATTATAATGTGTGCACATGCGCTATGCATCATTCACAAGTTGAATTCCAATGGGAGTGCATGATTCGTAGAAGTGAGAACACAACCAGTGGATGTTTTTGTGAGGTTAGAACCCTTCTTTGTTGTGATGCATTTGTGTCAAAAAAACCAATACATTGTTTTGTTTTATAATAGGCCCCATATCAAAATGCACAAAAAAACTCTCAGGATTTCAAAACAGAAAAAGAAGAAATGAACATGAATTGGTGAGTCAACAGTCTTCTAAATTTATGAAATCATGGTTTTATTCAATAGAACAACATGAAATGGAAGAAGAAGAATCAATAAACAACAATGAAGAATCTCGTAGTCTACTGCCATTGGCAGAATATCAGCATAATATTGATGAATTTCAAGCTGAATTAGTACACATTAATTTGCCTCTACCAGTCAAAATTAGGCGCCTCCGTAGCCAGGTGGGAAGGAGCAGCAGTGCGTAGCACACGCTTCTTGATTAGACCGGGGTTCGAGCCCGTCACCACCAAATACGGAGGATGCGGAAAGGTCAGGGAATGACCACCGCATATCCCGGAGCAATATGGCCTTAGTTGCTAATGCTCCTAAAAACCAAATAACAACAACCAGTCGAAATTGAGGAAGACATTGTTGAGAACCAGATGAATCTGAATTAGTTGACATTAATTTGCTGCTATCAGTTGAAATTAAGAAAGACATTGTTAAGAGCCAAATTGAATCAGTCTACTTCAGTGATTCTGTTAATTGGTTGAATTTAAATAGATCAAGGAGAGAATATATATTTAAAGATACAATAGGTCAAGGTCTCAATGCAGATCATTCGCAAAGTAAAAGAGGACATTCATTTAGTAAAGAATTATTTTTCAAGAAACTCTCAAATGGTGAAAAGGTATTGTTTGACACTGGTTGATTTATTCTAAAAAGCACAATTCTATATTTTGCTTTGTTTACATTTTTTATGGTAATAAAACAAGAGTCAGTGCACTCACTAATCCCAATATAGGAGTTAATGATTGGAAAAATGTACATGAGAGAATAATTGAACACAAGCGTAATAACAGCATTTAGAGTTTTTTGTTCAATGGAAAATTGAAGTATCTAACATTAATTGAAAAAAAATATTCTTGGTGATCATTTTTTGAATGAGAAAAAAAGGAAAATGAAATGTGGGGACATATACGCTTGTAGGCTTCTGTGAAAACTATATTATATTCCACAAAAAAAAAAAAAAAAAAAAAAATTGCACTTAAGAGGAACTGCAATTTTTTTTTTTAAGTTTTTGAAAAATTTTTTTGAAAAGTTTGGCAAAAGATATAATGGAGTCTTCCTATCAACAATAGAACTTCTTAGTGAATATGACTTAATATTAAAACATCGTAAATTCAAACATAAACAGAAAACTTATATTTTGCCTTCTATCCAGAATGAGATACTCAACTTGATAGCTAATGAAGTTTGAATGATAAAAATCAAGGAAGTAAAAGAAGCAAAATATTTTGGACTGTTGCTAGATGGAAAGCTGGACTGCACGCATAAAGAAAAAATTGTGGAATTGATAAAGAAAATAAGTGCACATGCATTTATAGATATCAGTAATATTCGTGGAGAAACTGGAGACCACTTATTTATCAGGATCAACATTTAGGTGGGATGAAATGACTAAAAAAATGAAAATTTCATTTAAACAACATTGCCCAACAAGATGGAGCTCTAGAGCTAATGCTGTGGGAGCTATTAGACACCAACTCAGAGAGGTTTTTCGGAAGTCCCGAATGGACTTAGTAAAAAATGAGCAGCTGCAGAAAGTCACATCTTGGTTATTGATTTGGAATTCATTTTTTGCTCAGGTGTTTGGGACTTACATTTGCAACAAATTAACAAGACAACAAAGATGCTGCAGTATAAAAATTGTAACCTTCAGAAGGTTCTGACATTTTTGTTGGATTTATAATCTGAGATCGAAAGCATTGTGAAAAATATTGATGAACATTTTCAAACAGCTAAAAGAATATCAAGATTTAAATATTTCAATAGAGAAGAATAGAAGACATAAATCATGTGAAGAGTCATTAAAGAATGAAATTACAAAATGTACCAACTTCAAATGCAAACTAAAAAACAGATTTATTGTAATGAATGAAACTTATAAAAATTCAAAATTTTATCTAAGAAGTCATTACCAAATATAAATGATGATGAAATTATGATGTCATGTAAGATCTTATGTGAATCTCATACCGATAATGTTGATTTTGTGGAGCTACATGTCGAGCAAATGGAAATACTAGAATATTCTTAACATTTCCTTTTGAAATTGCTTCAGCAGAATGAAGCTTTAGTAAATTAAAAATTATTAAGAATTATCAATGAGCATCAACAAGCCAACAACAACTTAATCCCTTTTCAGTTCTTTCCATAGAATATGAAACAGCAAGATAATTAAATTATGATAAATTAATTGAAATCTTAGCACAGAGAACATAATTTAGTTTTTTTTTTTTTATTTCTGTATTTATGTGCTCTTAAATTAATTGAAATCTTCTTAGCACAGAGAACATAATTTAGTTTTTTTTTTTTTTTATTTCTGTATTTATGTGCTCTTAGGGCTCACAATACCGGGATCTCGAATACTGAGATCCCGGTAATTTTTTTCCGGTATTGATACAAAAAATACCATTTTTCGGTACTAATTTTAAAAAAAACAATTGTTTATAATTTAATCACATAAAGGTTATAAAATTACCTTTATGTGATTAGGACGTCATTATCTCTACTAGCAAATGTTCGATAAATCATTGATAGGACACCATGCAACATTGCAACCTGTCCACAATTCTCGGACAACTTCATGTCTGACTGTATCGTAACTCCCAAGTCCCGTTCCTACACTATTGACTTTCAACTCCACCAAGTGTATAAATTATTTTGGAGTTGCTGTTCCCCATGTGTAACACCTTGCATTTTGCTGAATTAAAGCATAGCTGCCACTTTTCTGACCATCCCAGAAGTCTATCTAGGTCACTCTGAAGACTCCACCAAGTGTATAAGTTATTTTGGGGTTGCTGTTCCCCAAGTGTAAGACCTTGCATTTTGCTGAATTAAAGCATAGCTGCCACTTTTCTGACCATCCCGGAAGTCTATCTAGGTCACTCTGAAGAAGCTCTGCTTGGCGGCGATCATTAACTATTCTACTGATCTTTACATCATCTGCAAGTTTAGACCTCACGCCTTTCATAGATGTCATTTAAGATAATCAAAAACAGCAGTGGTCTCAATACTGATCCTTGGGGAACCCCGCTTCTTACATTAACCCAATCTGAGGAATAACCATTTATCACAATCCTCTGCCTGGTGCCCTCAAGCCATCATGCTATCCATCTAAGGATTTTCCCTATGATTCCAGCCTGCTCCAACTTATAAGGTAAACACTCATGTGGGACTGTGTCAAATGCTTTGCTGAAATCCAAATAAATAATGTCGAAATTATTCCCAAAGTCCAGCTCTTGAGTGACTCTGTCAAAATAACTAACCAAATTAATTAAAACTGATTTTCCCATTACAAAACCAAGCTGTGTATCCTACAGAATTCCATTTCCATCTAAATGATCCTGAATTCCACCCTTGATCATTGCCTCCATGATTTTCCCTACTAATGAAGTTAAGCTAACTGGCTGGTAATTTCCCATTACACTCCTAGAACTGCCTAGAACTTAATTGTTCAATGCATTCACGCTGTCTCCTTTAAGATTATAGGGTATATGCCATCAACCACAGGAGGCTTACTCTCCTGTAGGTGCGAAAGTTCTCATTAAATAATCATTTGAAATTTCAACATCGTGAATTACATTTTTTTCAACTTCACTTCCATATATCTCATCGACACAAAAGGTTTTTTTTATGTAAATATCAATGCAAAGTAACTTTTGAGTTCATCTGCAACTTCAGCTGTGTTATTTAATACTATCCTACATCCATTACATAAGGGTCCAATCAGATTTGTCCTTCTCTTCTTTGCATTTATGTATGTGAAGAATTCCTTAACTGCACTCTTTGCTCTCTTCTTTATTCCTTATCCCCACTCTACTCAGTAAAGATACTATAGTGAAAATCACACTTTGCTTAATAAAACGTCTTTCTCCTTCAGAAAATGATGAACTCATTTTCAACCATGGAAGACCAACATGGAACAGAACATCAGTGTTCCGCAAAATCTTTCCAAAATAAGAAATTGCCTGATTCCAATGAGATTTTAAAAGATGAACTTGAGTCGGAAATTAATGAAATACTTTTAACTATTTTTGCTAAAAAAAGTTGAAAGCCTAGAAAATATGGACTGAGATCGTCTACGATTATCTTAGTACCAGAATAGAATCCGAAAGGGCGTTTTCTGCTGCTAATTAAATACTGTATGTACCAAAATTAGATCCATTTTAAACGATCATATTATTGATTGCTTATGTTTCTTAAGAGCTCACTTTATTCAGACAGGTGGTTGGATGCTTCAACATAACTAAACTTTGCAGTAACAATATGTATTTTTTTGTTTCTAGAATAACTGTATTTTAATGATTTTTTTTTTTTTCAGGATATTTATTATTGCAATAAAAGTTTATTTAAAACATGAATTCAAGTAATTACAGTACTTGTTTTTTCCCTTACTTTATTGCACCTAATTGTCATCAAAATTTATTGAGAAAAATGTTTGTTTTTGGAATACCGGTATCCCGGTTTCATAAATTAAATACCGAAATACTGGTATTAAGATTTTGACTAGTATTGTAAGCCCTATGTGCTCTCTGTACTCTAACCTGGTCAACATGTAAAATGTTACGAAACCAAAAATACCCAATCTTGACTAATTTCGTGCTGCTGAACACAAAAATCATATTAAAATCGGCTCATTGTCGATTGGCTGTTGTTTTCAAATTACAGTTGGGGTCTCATATTAGTGAGTTACTCTACATTATCTACTAGGCTCTCAGCAAAACACATGGCAACGCCGCAGTTTCAGTACCACACACTCATATCACGTGGTTGCCAACTGTCACCTTGTTCTGCGTCACATGATAAGTTGTTGTCACCTTAAATGCGTCTTTAACTCTGCAGTAATCCTCGAATACTGCTAGATACTGGGCGATTTGTTCTCAGTTAATAGTTGTTCTCTGTGAGATTCCTACTTTTTACGCAGTATTTGTGCCGTGTAAGATTAATATGCCCCATCTGTAATTGTGCAAATAGTCCAGATGACTTCTGTTATGTATGTGGAAAAGTCACATTAGCTTCAAGCAAGTGCCCCTTAACTGGAGCCATAAGAAAGGCCTACTTGCACTTTGGGTGTAAAGTAGCTGACTAAGACAAGAACCGGGCTCCACACACGCTGCACTAACTGTTCATCAAAACTCAATGCATGGGTGAATTGAAATGGACGTTTTATGCCTTTCGCAGTGCCCATGATATGGAGGGAGCCAACAAATTACATCACAGACTGTTACTTCTGTATGGTGCCTCCTATTAGAAAAGGGATGACAGTGAAGTAAAAGTGGACAGTAATGTACCAAAATATACCATATACCAGTGCCTCACGGTGAAGTACTACCTATTCTTGAACTGCCCGACCGTTTTGCTGTACACTCTGATGAAGATCAACTTGACGTACAGGTTGATCTTCATCAGAGGTTGATCTTCTTTGACGTACAAAGAAGTACAGGAGTCATCTACATCAAGGGATCCTCTATTTTGTCCAAACATATGATTGGACTCTCGAATTGCCGAAGAATAAGGCAGAGCTTTTGGCCTTGAAACTACAACAGAATTTTCACATTCTGTGAAAGTGACAACATTTCGTACTTGAAATAAAGACTATGATAAATTCTATCAAACAGAAGGTGAATTCACTGTTTGTATGGATATTGATGGTCTAATGGCAGCAATGAACATGAAGCATGTTCCCAAAGAATACCGACTATTTATAAACGTTTCTAAGGTTAGCCTTAAAGCTGTGTTATTACACAATGGAAATATGATGCCTTCATTATGCCATCCACAAAAAAGAAAGATACACAAACATGGAGAACATCCTCTTAGGTTTACACTGTCAGAAGTATGAGTGGCAGATATGTGGCGATTTAAAGGTAATTGCCATTTTATTAGGACTACAAAAGAGTTACACTAAGTATTGTTACTTTCTCTGTGAGTGGGATAGTCATGTCAAGGATATGCACTAGGAGAAGAGGAGCTGGCTTCAATGAAAATCAGTAACCCTTGGAATGAAGAATAGCATTTGAACCTGGTAGATCCAAAGAAAGTTTTTTGCTTCTACCTCTCCACATCAAACTAGGGCTCATGAAAAATTTCTTGAAGGCTTTGGAAGTGAACAGTCCTGCATTCATATACTTGCAAGAGAAATTCCCAAGACTTAGTACAGAAAAGATTAAGGCAGGTGTTTTCATTGGTCTACAGATAAGGCGGCTTTTCAAAAATGAACAGTTTGAATGTGTCCTTGGTGATAGCGAGAAATCAGCGTGGAAAGCCTTTCGAAATGTTTCGATTGGTTTTCTAGGAAATGTTAAAGCCGGAAACTACAGGCAGCTTGTGAAAGATCTCATTACTTCTTACAAAAAACTAGGGTGCATCATGTCATTGAAGATGCATTTCTTGCATTCACACCTGGATTTCTTCCCCCCAAACTGTGGTGCTGTCAGTGACGAACATGGTGAGTGCTTCCATCAAGACTTTGCAGAGATGGAACAAAAATACAAAATCAAATTGAGTGGTGCCATGTTAGCTGATTATTGTTGGATGGTGAAAAGGGATGCTCCCGAAGCTGAATACAGGTGAAAGGTGAAAAGGTCCTATATTTGATGAGTACGTTTGTAGCTACATTTTACTGCCATATAAATAAAAAAAAACCTTGTATAAAAATAAAAAAACTACTTTTTTCGAAAACAAGAACCAATCTGCCATTTTAAGCATTATTTCTGTGTTTAGCACCCCAAAATTTATAAAGTAAACATACTTTCATGCCTGTAAAAGATAATGACCCAAAATTTGTTGTTCGGTGTAAGTAGTGTTTTGCTTGTATTTTTGTTTATACAGGGTGTCTCAAAAATATTGGTACAAACGTTTAGAGAAGGTCGGTAACATCTGAAGGAATGTGAATCGCATAGGAACCCATAACCGGAAATGTCACCGTAAGTCAGTACACGGCGCTATTCATCAGTTTGCGAGACGGAAAATTTCTAGTTTACACATTCAAGCAGTAGTCGCTGCACGAAGAGCATGCATCGATATACGAACTGTGAGCTGACAGACATGCACCTAGTGTATGGATTAGCAGAGGGCAATGGACGAGCTGCTCAACAAATTTATGGAGAACGCTTCGCAGACAGACATGTACTGGATCACCGTTTGTTTGCGTGCGTGCATCAAAATTTGTGCGATTATGGGTCATTTAGAGGTAACAGGAGTAGTGCGGGCAGACCACGTTCAACGCGAACTCCCGCCATGGAAGAAAGCGTGTTGAATGCCGTCCAGAATAATCCTACTACCAGCACATGTGCCATTACCTCTGCCTTAGGAGTGTCTCGTTGCAGTGAACAGTGTCTGGCACGATGATTCCTTACACCCCTTTCATCTCCAAAGGGTTCAGTTACTGCTCCCCCAAGATCATCCTGCACGTATGGCTTTTGCGCAGTGGTTTCTCCAAGAAAGTGTTCAAGACTTGAATTTTCCAGCCTATGTTTTGTTCACGGATGAGGCTTATTCAGTCAGCACAATGCTCATGTGTGGGCTCACGACAACCCGCACGGTGTGCGCCCCCATGCAGCACAACATCGATTCGCAATAAATGTGTGGGCAGGTATGGTTGGTGACTGCTTATCAGCCCATACCTATTACCATCCCGCATGAACTCCGCTAAATATCGGATCTTTCTTGAACAAGTTCTACCAGGGTTACTTGACGATGTTCCAGCAAATGTGAGATGCAACATTTGGTTTCAACATGACGGGGCACCTGCCCATTATGGAAGGTGTGTTCATGACCATTTGAACAGGCGTTTTGGGTGTCGGTGGATTGGCCGTGGTGGACCCGTTGCATGGCCCCCATGCTCACCTGATTTATCAAGCCTTGATTTCTTTCTTTGGGGGACCCTCAAATCTATCGTGTATGAATCGCTTGTGGAGACGGAAATGGATCTCGTGGCGAGACTCGTCTGCGCTGCTGCTACTGTCAAAGAAACTCCAGGTGTGTTCGACCGTGTCCGCCAATCCATGCTGCATCGGTGTCACGCATGCATCATTGTGGCTCATGGTGGAACCTTCGAGCATCTATTGTAACATCATGAAATGCATCCATCTCGTACTCCATTGTTAATATTATGTCAAATAAATGTTTGCCACTAATTACCGTGATGTTTCCGGTTATGGGTTCCTATGCGATTCACATTCCTTTAGATGTTACCTACCTCCCCTAAACATTTGTACCAATATTTTTGAGACACCCTGTATAGAATATTTGAGAATATTATTATCCTTTTCTTTTTAAGATTTGCATAAAGGGAGCCAAAGGCATGGTTTGTCTGGGGCACAAAATATTTTTACTGTGACTCAGATTACAGTCATTTATGCTGACCTATATTACCATTTTATTAATAAGATTCTATTAGGAAATGGAATAAACTTTTTTGCTGTTATATGTGTATTACTTGAACTTGTTAGCACAGAAAGAAATATTTACAACCAAAAGACCATTTATAATCAAAATATGTGATCTGTGTATCATATATAAGCACTTACTATTTTCAGGAATGATATTTCATTTTGATAGTACACTACTGGAACATTCACTGTGCCAATTTAACATATTTTAACTTTTCATTGCAACATTTTGTAATGCAGATTTAGTGAATGACATTTTTATGTGATTATGCATATTTTTTTCCAGGTCAAATTGAACTCTATACACACACCACTATTATGAGTCAGCTTGTTAACAATCTGCAGAGTTGGAATTTCAGAGTATGTGGCGTGTATCTCTTAGATGCTCAGTTCATGATTGATGCATCAAAATTTATTTCAGGAGTATTAACTGCATTATTTTCTATGGTAAATTTATCAATTCCTCATCTTAATGTTCTTTCCAAAGTTGATCTTCTTGGAAAATATGCAAAAAGGCAGCTTGAACGGTAAGTTACGAATTTAATTTTGCATGTGCATGTGTTATTTTAAATGTTTGCATTAAATGAATGAAACGTAGGTATATACAGTAAAACCTCTAAGTGACCACCTCCTTTACAAAAGACCAATATTTCTTAGAACAGTTTTAAATAAGTGTCCTTTGTATTAAAACTGAATTCTTTAAGGTGACCACTCTCTGACCTGACTGTGACTCTTAATCCTGTTGTTTGGCAGCCAGTGTATTCTATAGATTTCTAGGAATTTATAATTCTCTAAGACGACCATTGTCTTACCTGGCCAGGACTGTTAACCCTGTTGTTTGGCTGCCAGTGTTTTTCACAGATTTCTATGAATCTGGAGTTTCTGAAGTAACTATATAAATATTGTTACCAAATAGGTACTTTGTTCATTTCTTTCTGATTTATCCATCTTCAGATTTAGACAAGATGGCAGAAAAAAAGCAAAATGAAAATTTTGACTTTAGAAATGCTAGTGAAAGTTATAGACAATGCAGCAAAGGATTTATTGTAAAGATGGTTTGCAGGTAAGTATAATTGTGGTGAAATGCAAATTCAAAAAATTTTACAAGAACAAAATAAAATTAAAGAAAAGTGGATATGGAATTCAAATAAAAATATTCAACGAGAAACATATCAACCATATCAAGAAATATCAAGAAATTGAGTTCACTCACCTGGTTTGACAGTGCTTGTGCTAAAGGAGTTCCAGCAAGTGATCAAATAGTACATGAAAAAACTTTTTAAAAAAAGACATTTTCTGCTAGCAGTGGATGGCTTAGTAAATTTTGTAATAGAAATAACATTGTTTCAAAGACTGGTGAAAGTGCATCTGCGAATGAAAATGATGTGGAGTAGTGGATTTTGCAGTTGTCAATATGAACCCCAGGACATTTTTAATATAAATGAAACTGGCCTCTTTTATCATGCTTTACCAAGTAAATCGTTAGTGTTTAAAGGTTATAATTCATTCAGTTATAAAAAAGAAAAACAAAAAGTGACAATTTTACTGTGTGCAAATTCTTTGGAACGAAAAGAACAACCATTGATAGTTAATACTGCACTGAGACCAAGGTGTTTTAAAAACATGAATATGGCATTCATGAATGTTAATTGGTATGCCAATAAAAAAGCATGGCTGACAAGTGCTATTTTTCTGAATGGCTTTATGATTTGGACAAAAAAAAATAGACAGATCTTACTGTTATTAGATAATGCTCTAGGTCATCCCAAAAATATGAATTTAAGTAATATTTTATTATTTCTTCTTGCTAATCATGAAATGTTTATCAGTGAACCAAGGTATCATTCAGTCATTTTAATTGTTCTGCTGCTGATGTATGTTAACTGCATTAGTAGCAAATGTGGACACAGCACAAAATGTTGAAGAATTAGTTTTAAAAAAATTCGCTAGCAGACATTGTCAGATACATACAACTGGAATAGTCTTACTGAAAATACTATACAAAAGTGTTTCAATAAATGTGGAATTAACTTATTTTTATTATTATACTTATTATTGATACTGATGTCAGAACTAATTTTATTGAACTACAAAAAGAAATTGTTCAACTTGGACTGCAGATAAATGCAAACATCAATACAGAATTTGGAGAATATTCAGTTGTGTGAAAATTGGGAAGAACTTTGATTCCACTAGGAACATTGACAACAGTGTCAATTTATGTGAAAATATGAATCAAATGTTGAAGAAATTAAAATTCCAATAGGAAAAAAATTTAAATATTGTTGGACTTAAATATTTATCTCACGATTTAGGTAATAATAAAATGTTACAATTATTAAATGATTTTGAAACTATTTTAGAAAAGGAAACAATTTAACAAAAAAAGAAAATCATCCAGACAAACTGTTAATCAAATATTACAAAAAATAAAAATATATATTTTATGTTATCTATTCAGTTTTAAGATTTTTATTATTAATGTAAAAAAATACTTTATAATTTAAATAATGTTTTTAAAATAAGACTTTTATTAGTATTAATAGTGGCAAATGTAATTTCACTTAAAAACTCTGTAAACAATTGAAGATTATGCAAGCGAATTCAGAATTAATAAGAATATAGTGTCAGTTTACTGTTCAAATTGGATTAAGTTATTTTAAATTAAAGAAGCAACTGTGTAATGCACTATGAAATAATGGATTGAATTAATAACACCAAGTTAATATCAGAAAAATTAAAGTGAAAATACATGTGAACATACTTTGTGTGAAGTTATTACTGATTTCTACAATTCATTATAATCTCAGTAGTTGTTTTTGCACTATTAAAATCAATCAGTCATTGCTGATTTCTCTAGCAGTAGGTGGGCTAAGGTGCCATTATGAATTCAGATTACAAAAATAAGGAAAAAATATATTTACATTGATTGGACGAAAAGTGTACTCTCTTTTGTATCTAGCTTTGGTATTTAAATTTATATTTTAATATTTATTATTTTAACTGTTTTTCAAGGTTTTTAGAGCCTGAGGTCCACTTGTTACTAGATGAAGAACAAGGTTCAGCTAATTGGAATCAGAAATTTCACCAACTGAGTGCTGCAATTGGCAGAGTGGTATGTTATCGTTATTTAATTTGGTCTGTTGTTTAGAAAAACAAAAGGGGGAGAGGGGATTATATCTTGACAATGAAATTTGTTGATTGAGAAATACAGTTTTATCATCTACTATGGTATAAAATGTTAGTTTGTCTCCATTTTAGCTGATAATTTTAACTAAAGATAAGTTTGCATCTCAAAAATATTTCATGTTATATACATAGAAAATAAGTTATTTTCCAACTGTAAGAAGTAAATTAATAATTTTTTTTTTATTGAACTGTCATTTTTTTTTTTTTTTTTTTTTTTTAATGTGGAATGGCTGGAAAAAACTTTTCTTTCCATAACTACCTACTTCATTTTTGATTTTTTTTAACTATGTGGGATTGTGACTATAAAGTAATTTGAGATTCTTTTCAGGTCTAACTGAGGTTTCAGCTATTCCATTTAATAAAATATTTGTGAATGGAACAGATATGATTGAAATAAATAATATCAGACGATGGCTTTCAGTGTTTTGTATCTGATGTGATTTATTTAAGTGATTAGCAAATTACTGGTAGATAATTTTTGTGCCATGCTGAGATTGGGATGTCAAAAAGGACAAATCCCAAAACTCTTGGACAGTAAAATGAAGAATACACATTGAGAGATGTGTTGTGTGATAATCTGTAAGAGCCCTACGAGACCTTAGGTATGGAAACTGGAATTGAGACCCAGATATTTCATTACAGTTCGGAATGGCACTTCATGCAGTGAAAATACAGAAACCCTTCAGCAAAGAAAAATTGAACATTCAGTTTATTATATGAAGTTGAACTTAAAAATAATGTCTCTTAGTTCATAACATCAGTTCTAGTTGGTGACAAGTTTTAGGTTCATTATGTAGCTGATATTCTTTAATAACTTCAACTGCCTAAGTATACAGAATTCTGTAAAATAATATAAAACTATAGAACTGTATTATATACACATAAAATATAAAACTGGCAAAAAGTGTTCAATTAAAATAAAGTGAAAGTGGGATAAAATTAGGATTAAAAACAAACAATTCTACATTATTGAAAATCCTACACCAGTAAAAGTGGTACCTTTCAACATCCCAGGATGTTTTTGTCAGCCATGAAGTTTGAGCAATGCTATGATAAATAAATAGACTATTAAAGTAGGCTGTGGGAGGATTGTATGGTTCAGTAACTGTTTAAACAACATCCTTGTAGTTTTACCACTTCATTATTCTATTTATTTATCATAGCATTACTTTGAAACTTCATCACTTACAAAGACATCTTAGGATGTCAAATGCTACTATTGCTTTTTACTTGGTTTTTATCCTGCTTTCACTTTATTTTAATTGAACAGTTTTCAACAGTTTTATATTTTTGTTATTTTTACTTTTGTGTATACTTACTCAGTAGGAGTTATTAAAAAGAACATTTTGATATAAAGAGCAATTATTTGTCAATTGCTGTAGTTAGTTAACTCCATTTTTTCATTAATAAAATAATTGAATAAATGACATAAACAAAACATCATTTGTACACATTTTATGGCAGTATTGACATTTCTCTCTTCTTAAGGTGCTTGCAGGACTGTCTTGTCTTTTAAACTAATTTTGTTACCAGCAAGATTTAAAACATCAACCTCCTCAATGCATATGTGCATAGAACAGCACTAGGAGTGGTGTGCCATAAACATCAAGGTACTTGAAATTAACAACTACAGCCACTCCCCAATTAATGTAAGGGTTGCATTCTGTGGAACCCTACGTAAGTCCGAATTTCCCCCATGCTTGTGCAGCACTCGCAATTGTGCTCACTGAATTGATTGAATCAAAAAAGAAATGTTCGACTAACATGGCAATAGAATTATTTATTCTAATTATTCAATTTATCTCATGCGCAGGAAAAATTACAAAATCATGCAATTTAAAAAAATTTCAAAATTTATAAAATTACAAAAAAAGAGAGGAGACAGGCATAATATCAGTAAGTTTTACCTCTCAAGCATCATTGCCAGAATCGACATCTCCAGCTGATAAGTACGCCGCTGTAGAGATTTAGAAGGGGTTGGCCGCTCAACCTTACAAAAGAACATATTAATGGATGACTAGATGGTGGCTTATTTATTTTCATCATAGATTTCTTTGTAGCAAGCAAGCATATCATTCACCCCCTCTGTTAACTTTTAAGAATTGTTCACTGTCAGAATCTATCTTCTCAAACCTCTCCATTGCCGATGCAATTTCATGAAATGCCATTGCCATCTCTCTGGTGATGAAGCGTCTCGGCTCCTCATTTGGTTCATCTTGAGCTTCGTCAGCATTTTCTTCTTTCACTACGCTACCTGCAAGTCAATAAGTTTAAGTCATGTTTGGCCGTAGAAATATGACTTTCGTGTTCGAATTGAAATCATCTAGATGTATAGGATGTCCAGGAGCATTATCTAATAGAAGCAAAATCCAAAATCTTGAAAGAAACGTTCACATTACAATATTTTTTTCAACCTCTGGAATGAAGCAGCATTTAAACCAATCCTCAAAGAGATATTGTTATCCGTGCTCTCTGGCTCGATCGGAAATGCACAGGCAGGGTGGCTTTATTGATGCCCTTCAATGCATGAGGATTTCCAGAATGGTACACAAGCAACGGTATTAATTTGTAATTTCCCTCTGCATTAGCCCCAAGCAAGAGCTTGGCCCTATCTTTTGAAGCCTTGAAACCTGGCATTGTCTTTTCCTCTTTGGCAATGTTATGTTCGATCTGGTATTTTTTTCCAATACAGAGCAGTCTCGTCAACATTAAAAATTTGCTACGTTGAATAGCCGTCTTCATCAATAATTTTTTCCAACACATCACAAATTTCTCTACAGCTGCAGAATCGGCACTGGCAACTTCACCGTATACTTTAATGTTTTGGAAACCAGCACGATTCTTGAAACCATTAAACCATCCGTTGCTTGCCATGAACTTGGCTTGGGGTTCGCCATACCTATCCTTAATGTCTTCATAAATACATTTTACTTTTGCTTGAATGGCCATTGGACTCAGGGCACTTGCTTCTGAATCTGATTTTCCATCCATATTAATAGCTGTTCCATCTTCGATATAGTACCTGAACACTGTTGATCTTAAATGTGTTGATCCTTTGACATGTTCTTTTATACACACACTGTCCCTTAAAATAGTATTCACTGTTGAAGCAGTGAGACCTAATTCTGTGCAATAGATGACAAACTTTGTACTGCTTCGTACTTCTTAATCATTTTCATCTTCATTTCTAAATCGTTTTGTTTCCTAACACTGCCAGCACTTGCACTTTCCGTTGGTCTGTTTCTCTTCACCATTGTAATAAGTAAATAGGAAGAAGAGAAGTTTCTGAAAATTTGTTTTTTATATGATTGAAGATTTCAGTGAAGGGGAACTCATTTCACCATAATACCGTAATGTAAAAACCCACAGAATTCCAGTTATCGGGATTATAGCAAATGCAATAAGATCGCGTTTACTACCCGTTTATAATTAGATGCACTAACAGAAAAGTCCAATAAACCGGAAAGAGCAAATTGTTTTATGGTAGTGACTTCCAGAAATGTGTTTTAAAAATATATCGCAAAGGCGTTCAAAATTGATTCTTATAACGGAACATATGATAATGATGAAAGTGTAATGCAACTTCCATTATAAAAATGACCTTTTAGAGAGATAAATAGCTTAGTAATATAGCAAAATTTTCAACTTCCGAGGACTTGGAATGAATTACAAAAGGAAAAAAAAAAAAAAAAAAACACACTGTTATTGGGTTCACACTACGATTTTCACCATACCTCCATTTATCCCTACAGATACAAAATACTTTACCATATTTTTTTCAGTTTGCAAAAACTTATGTAAAGTCAGAATTGCTTAAGTCGAGTATTACGTAAGTCAGGGAGTTCATGTACTCAGTGATAGATTAATTCTCACACCAGAACAAACCTGCCTCTGCAAAAAGTTTCCCCAGTATTACTCTACTGTCAAACAGATGGATGTGACCAAAGACAAGGCTGCAGTGCTGGTCTATTTCAGAACTAGCTGGTCCCTCATTATGTAGTAGATGGTTTCCTACTAGAAACATGCAGGCAAAATGCTTGTAAAGTTGTTCGATGTGTGCTTGTGTGCAGTAAACAAAACCAGAGTTTTTGAAGTTTTAATATAGCTAAAGCTATCTGTTTTGTCTGAGTGTTGTCACTAAAGACCACCTATCTGATCTGGGACCAGTTATTTCTGAAAGATATTTCAAAGATGAGATTGCTCTGATAGCAGTCTCATCTTTGAAACAAATGATATAATTAACCCCTTCCTGGAACATATTTTTTCTGGAAAATATGCCGTAACAGGTCAACTTCTTTTATTTTACAGATTAAAAGCATGCATCATGCAAATACTCATTGTATAGTTTTTTTGTATTTTTTATAAATTTTTTCGTAGAAAATACATGGGAGTAATTAATTCATTTGGGCTATCCCGAGTTATCTTGTGTACGCCAAAAAGTGTGCAAATTATACAGATTTTTTTAATAAATTAGTGCTTGAGCTAAAAGAAAAGCACAGAAAAAGTCTTCATTACTCATTATATAAATAAATTTAAAAAATCAAGTGGAACGCACAACCAGTAATTGCGAACTACATTCTGACACACGGCCACCACAAGTGGACAGGCAAGGTAAGTGTCACTTACGGGCGGCAGTTCAAGAGGGCGCCGAAATATATTTTTTTCAATATTGTTTTTGTGAATTATTTTCGTGGGTTCAGTATTCTGCATTTAGGACGGCAAATTATATTTTGCTTACTGGTGGCACAGGAACACGTGCTACTGTTCTGACATTGCTGTACAATATAAGTAAAACTAAAGCCAGTCGTTTGAAAATCCTGAGAAAACTCGGGATTTACTTGCCTAATGCAAAATTAGCCAGAGAAAATACATTTCAGTCCTAAATTTGGAGGTATTATTGTTTGCTTCAGGTATTATTGTATCATGAGATATTTTGTGTAGTTCCAAATAACTTTTAAAACTAAAAACGAGATATCTCAGGATAATCCATGAAGGGGTTAAGAAGGGAAGTACATATTTCAATGGCCCCGAGTGCCAAGCGATATTTTGTGCGATACATAGCGTTCTTTCTCAGCGGATTAGTTATATTTATTTTCCAGTGTCACTATTCTTCTTGTTTTTCTTAAGTGATTCTTTACTTAAAAGCTTTGAAGTAGAATCCAGAAAGGAAATACACCTTTCTTTCCTTGTGTATATATATATATATATATAATCCGTACTAACCTAACTAAACCTCTAAACCGCTTGGTCACTGGTGGCACCGCTCCTGCCTCCACGTGGCTGGGCTGGAAACCTGGGAGAAGAAAAACACTCTCCCGGGGCAAAAAGGAGCAAAGATGGACATAAATAGACATGCCACTTATGGATCTCATGATCCAGATCTCTCAAACAGAGAAGACTTAAATGCAGGAACTGCAAAACGGCAGAAAAAAGAAGGAACAGAAACCCCTGCTCCTCTTTTTTTGATACTGCATTCTTTGACTGACAATCCTTTGAGTAAGCTCTCCCCATTCTTAATACAGAAATGTCTTGAGAATGTGGCGGGCCCACCAAAAATGGTTAGAAGATTAAAATCCGGAGACCTTCTAGTGGAGATGAACTCGGAAAAACTATTAAAAATATCGACTTTTGGTGGAATTCCCACAAAGGTTACCCCGCATGCCACCTTAAACTCCTCTAAAGGGGTAATAGCCAAGTGGGATCTCCTTAACGTATCTGAGGAGGAAATCGTTCAGGAATTAGGCGATCAAAATGTAATAAATGCCAAAAGGATAGTCATTAAGAAAGATGGGGTTCTTACTCCTACCCGAACGGTCATTCTTACATTTAAAACACCAATTTTACCAACAACTGTTAAAGCTGGATATTTAAGGTGCAAAATTCGACCTTATATTCCAAACCCTGTCCGGTGTTTTAAATGCCAAAAATTTGGACACTCACAAGCAGTCTGCAGGGGTCCACCTGTGCCTCCTGTGGTTCAAAAGAGCATGTTCACACAGACTGCCCCACTGAAATACAAAGCTGCCCAAACTATAAGGGGAATCATTCAGCATTTTGAAAGGAGTGCATCCAGTGGCAGACTGAAAAGAATATACAAAAGTACAAAGTGGAACACAAGGTGCCATACCAAGAAGCAAAAAGACATTGTTTAATTTCAAATAAATTGCCATCTTATTCTTCAGTTGTAAAAAAGCAACGATCCATAACAGTACAAACAGATTGTTCAGTTCCGCCAAGCATCTCAATTTCTGATTGGGCCAGGTCAGTCCTCTCTACACTAAAAGAACAGCCTACCCAACAGCAATCAACTCATTCAGCAAACACACCACTGACAATACCACCAGATAAAAATTCTGTACAACAGCAAGTTAATCAAACAAGCTCTGAAAGAAATAATCAAAAACCAGTACTGATACCATGGACATAGATAGAAATTCACACCGAGATGACCCACTTCTTGAACTTCATGCAGAAGAGGAGGACATGGACGTCACAAGACCAAATTTCCCAAAAAGGGAAAAAAGACTAGACAGGTGCAAACAAACCACATCTCGTAAGCAAGCAGACACACCCGATAATCCTCAATAATGCATAGAATCATTCAATGGAATTGTCGCGGACTCCGAGCTAACTTAGATGATGTTTATGACTTAATTACCGAATATAAGTCTGCTGTTCTTTGTCTACAGGAAACAAACCTGACCCCTAAAATAACGATGAGCATAAAACATCATATAATGCTTAGAAAGGATAGGAACGACTCTAATACAGCACATGGAGGTGTAGCATTGCTAGTAAACTCCAGAACTCCTTTCAGACCAGTCCCACTGCAAACAACTTTAGAAGCAATTGCTGCTAGAGTTATGGTTAAGATAGCGGTAACAGTTGTTTCCATATACCTTTCGCCAAACCATTCATACTCTCTAGCAGATTTGACTGATTTAGTTACTCAGCTGCCACCACCTTTCTGTATCTTGGGTGACTGGAATGGGCAAGGTGACTTGGGTGACTGGAATGGGCAAGGTGCGAGGAACCCCCTATGGGGGTTCCTCGCACCTTGATAAGAGAGGGCAGTTAATTGAAAAATTTCTTGAAAGGCACAACTTAACATTATTAAACAATGGGACCCACACGTACGTGCATCTTTCCTCAAGGTCAACTTCTGCAATTGATCTTTCAATATGCTCGCCAAACCTCCTTCCTCTTATTGATTGGACGGTCACATAACCTGCGAAATAGTGACCACTTTCCAGTAATATGCGCACTATCGGCTAACTCTCCTCCTCAAACCGAGATAAAAACTGTTTGGAAATTCGACAAAGCTAACTGGAAGAAATATCAAGAGCTGGCACATCTAGATATTCAGACTATTGAGACCCTCACCATTGACTCTGCCGTAACTTACATAACTCAGCAAATGATAGCAGCTGCAGAAACCAGTATACCAGATCATCCATGAAAACTCGCTCCCACCCAAAAATATGGTGGAATGAAGCAATGCAAAAAAAGAGAAGAATAGATACTGGAACTTATTTCGTAAATACCCAACCACAGCTAATCTCATACAGTTCAAGAAAGCTAGAGCTAAATCTTGTCACATACAACGAATAAGCAAAAAAGAGACATGGTCTAAATATGCCTCCTCTATAAACAGGACCACAAATATCAGAACTGTTTGGACTAAAGTTCGAAGAATTAATGGAAAATATCCACCTATAACCACTCCGATAATATATCTAAAAGGCAAAGAAATCTGCAATCCTGTCGATATTTCTAATACATTAGGTGAAACCTTTGAAAAAATCTCCGCTGTAACCGCATTTGAGCCAAGTTTCCAGCCACATAAAATACAAGCAGAAAAATATAATCTCAATTTCAGTAATTCACGACAGCATCCATATAATGTACCCCTTACCATGGCAGAGTTACGTAGCACACTTGCAAGATCCAAAAATAGTGCTGCTGGCCCTGATGGAGTGTACTATGCCATGATATATCACTTGAGTGAAGAATCCCTTTCTGCTCTGCTAAAACTGTATAATAGAATCTTTGGCGAAGACTACTACCCTACCAGTTGGCGTCATTCTATTGTATTAGCTTTCCCAAAACCAGGAAAGGACCATTCAGATCCAGCAAATTACCGACCGATAGCGTTAACTAGTTGTATAGGAAAAGCATTAGCAAAAATAATTAATGCCAGATTGACATGGTTCCTAGAGACTGAATGCATTCTAAGTCAAAATCAATATGGATTTCAAAGAACTAGATCAACACTTGACCTTATGGTCAAAGCTGAAGGAAACATCCGAAATGCATTTCTCAGGAACGAACACCTAGTGATGATATGTCTTGACATCGAAAAAGCTTTTGATACAACCTGGCGGTATGGAATTCTTCACGATCTTTATGAATCCGGTATTCGTGGTCATCTTCCAAAATTTATCCAGAACTTTTTGAGCAATAGGACCTTTCAGGTACGATTTCACTCTACTCTCTCACAAACATTTGTGCAAGAAGAGGGGGGTCCCTCAGGGTTCTGTGCTTAGTGCCACGCTCTCTCAGGATTAATTCCATTACAAAATGTATTCCCGACACAGTTGAAACTTATGTATGCCGACGATCTGGCGATCTCAAGCCACTCACAAAACATGCGTTTCATTGAAAGGCAGCTTCAAGGTACAATTAACAAGCTTGTTCAGTGGGCCAAAAATAATGGATACAGACTTTCAAAACAAAAA
Organism: Mastigoproctus giganteus; assembly: GCF_048544385.1. Classification (NCBI taxonomy): domain Eukaryota; kingdom Metazoa; phylum Arthropoda; class Arachnida; order Uropygi; family Thelyphonidae; genus Mastigoproctus; species Mastigoproctus giganteus. The sequence continues at coordinate 218,333,607 of NC_143577.1, read as the reverse complement.
AACAACAGCAATTCATTTTTGCCGTAAACAGAATTTACATCCAGATCCCGATTTACATCTTGATTCTCATCCAATTTCTTTTCAACAGAGTATTAGCTTTCTTGGACTAATTCTGGATAGAAAACTTAGTTTCTTAGAGCATATTAAACATATTCGTACAACCTGTCTAAAGAAGCTGAATCTCCTCAGGGCAATTTCCGCTATGTCATGGGGTGCAAATCGGTACATGCTGCTGCACTTATACCGGTCGCTCATAAGATCCAAACTAGACTATGGGTCACCTGCATATGTCTCAGCTAGAGAAAGTGTATTAAAATGGCTCGACCCAGTACATCACAATGCCCTCCGAATTGCACTGGGAGCTTTTCGTACATCGCCAGTTCAGAGTCTCTATACGGAAGCACATGAACCACCCCTATTTCTTCGTCGGCAAGCTCTGTTATTAAGTTATGCAGCAAAAATCAGAAGTTTCCCACATCATCCTATAAAACAGTATTTATTCACCCCAAAATGGCATAATTTGTACCAAAATAAACCTTTGCAGAATAAACCATGTGGCATTAGATTACAAAGCATAACTACGTGCAGGGAACTAAATATGAATGACATAATTCTAGATATTAGCACGGCTATGCCACCATGGCAAATACCCTTGGCCAATGTTGACCAACATTTCCAACAATGGGGAAAGAATGCACTTCCAAATTTCAGTATTCAGCAGATCCATGCAACTCACTCTTTTCAGTTCTCTAGTTTTACCCAAATTTACACTGATGGCTCCAAGACAGATAGTAAAGTTTGAGCAGCTGCAGTTCTACCAAACAATACAATATCCCAGCAGCTCCCTTTGGAGTACAGTATTTACACCGCAGAACTGTATGCTATCCTGATGGCTCTAGTCAATGTAAAACAGTCATTATATCCTCAAACTTATCTACACCGATTCCTTAAGTGCTGTATCTGCTCTTCAGTGTAAATTTCCTTCCAGTCATCCGTTTCTACAACAAATTCAAACCAAGTTAGTGCAGCTTCTTGCAAACAGGCAAAAATTAATTTTCTGTTGGATACCTGGGCACTCTGGAATTAGAGGAAACGAACAAGCAGATCTTGCAGCCAAGAACGCCAGTCACATAAAATCAGACATGCAGATACCTTACACAGATTTAAAATGCATCATACATACCAAAGAAATGTTAGAAAAAAATGGGCTATCCATTTGGCAGGGAGAAAAAAAGCAATAAGCTTTTTCAGATTAAAATCGATCACAAGAAGTGGCTATCAAGCCTAAGAGGCAATAGAAAGGAAGAAGTAGTACTTGCTAGAATTCGAATAGGACATACTCACCAAACTCATAGTTATTTACTCACTCAGGATGACCCTCCACTCTGCAGCAACTGTCAAACTCAACTCACAGTAAACCACTTGATCAATGAATGCCCATTATATCTGAGAGAACGAAAAACAGCTTTCTCTTCACATCTATATTCTTCTAATAAACTTACCTTACAACAGATTCTCGGAGACCGACAAGATATTAATGATGTTTTTACCTTCCTCAAATTGATAAACAAATATCACCTGATCTGAATCCTTTTATTTAATATAACAATCATGTATCAAATAAGATTGAAATAGGTGCATTATGGCCTTAGTAGCCCTTGCACCAATAAATCCAACAAACAACAACAACATATTTCAATACAGGTTAATAATAAATTGAAATAGTTCTGTAAAACAGCACTACTCTGTGTTTGGTTTTACTATCAGCCATGTAGGGGTACTGTTGCCCCTCCAGTGATCACAGCACTTGGATTTATGCTCTTTAGATCATTTTAATGGATAATGGATTCACTTACTGGGTAATGTTATCTGATTAAAATCAATATGTTTCTTTTGGTTGATGACATGGACAAATGTTTCTAAAGAGTTTCAACAGTAAAACCTAACTCAGGGTGCTGTTGTTTTATAGAACTATTCTAGTTTATTAATAAAAATTGAAATATTACTGTGCAGCTTAATTATATTTGTTTCAAATATGAGGCTGCTGTGACAGCATCTTTCAGGAATAACTGGTTCAAAATGAGATAGCAGGTGGTCTCTAGTGACAATGCTCAGACGAAACAGATAGCTTTAGCTCTATTAGAGTTTTGAAAACTAATTTTATATACTATGTACCAACTCACGTTGAACAACTTTACAACTGCTTTGCCTATGTGTTGCTACTAGAAACCTATTATCTGATGAGGGACTAGTTAGTCCTGAAATAGACTGTCACAGCAGTCTTGACTTTGTTGCAAGGTAAGTTTGTTCTATTATGAGAATTAATATCATTGCATTGTCTATCAGGTTAAATCTTGCTAGTCACAAAAATAGTTTAAAGTGTAAGACAGTCCTGCAAGCATCTTATAAACAGAGAAATGTCACTTTTTTTGCATGGATTATTAAATACAAATGCAATCACAGATTGCAAGTGCTGTTTGCTTTCTTAATATTTCTGGATTTCAAAATGGTGGGGTTTTTTTTTTTTTTTTTTTTTTGTAAAATGGGCTGTGTTTTACTTTTTCATTTATTCAAATTTATTAATTAAAAATGGAGTGACCTTACAGCAATTGATAAATAATTGCTCTTTATATCAAAATATTCTTTAACTCCTACTGACAAAGTATACAAAAGTAAAATAACATAAAAATATAAAACTGTTCAATTAAAATAGAGAAAAAGTAGGATAAAAACAAATTAAAAAGCAGTGGTAACTTTTGACATTCCAGGATATCTGTGAGCCATGAAGTTTCAAAGTAATGCTGTGTACAGTTGCCCTAAATGGAGCCGTTTAACCTTTTGGCTTCACTAAAAGGTTAAAAGGATCTGTTTAGGGGCAACCCATCAAAAAGGCAAGTTTGTTCTGCTGTGAAAATTAAGACCATTATCAAAGTTTAAATCCTGCTGGATCACAAAAAAAATGTAATGAAAGTTAGTCCTACACCCACCTCATTTCTCTGAATCCATATATTTTAGCTGTATTATAACTTTGAATTTCTCTCTCTTAGTGTTATCTCATATTCAGTAAAATTTGTAACCCAGTGCAAACAGCCCATACATATGAGCTGGTGGCCAGTTTGATGTCACTTCAGGACAACTGAAAGAAAAGAGACTGAAAATGTACACAGCATCATTAAATCCATGATTAATCTCTTCTACAAACAGTAACGTACTGACCCACACAAACAGATTTAATTTTAGTTTTTTTTGTTGCCATTATCAGGCGTGTGACTAAAGTAGAGAGAAAAATAACAGAGCCTCAGGTGCCAAGCGATTTGTGACTGAGCTACATCTGTGCTTTAATTGTGATTCTTGAAAGCAGTTATAGTTTTATCTTTAATTTTCAGAATTCTTTATAAACCTCCTTAAGAGAGCAGGAAAGGAAAGCTACCTTTCTTTATATTTTCTGCTTACTAACACTAATCACTAACACTTACCAACCTTTGCTTGGTCACACCAGGTGCTGTTCCTGCCTCTTTGTGGTGGGGCTGGAAACCTGGGTGGAAGAGCCAACCTGCAGGTCTAAAAGGAGCCAAATGGATGCTCAATCCTTTCCACCAATGGAGCCCACGGGCTCATCATGTTGTGACTCTGAAACCAATCATGCTGCCTCAAATCCAAAATAGTGAGAAGAGAATTGTGAAAACGAGTTCGTGCACTATTTCTCATAATTTATTCCTTGACAAATCAATCTATGAGTAACCTTCCTCCATTTCGTATTCAGAAATGTTTGGAAAATGCTGCTGGTCCACCTAAAGAAGTTAAGACTATGACCAGGAGATATTGTAGAAAATGACATAAATGCATACTGAAGCACTGCTTAAACTTTTGCCTTTCAATGGAATTCCCAAAGTAACCTCTCAAGCCACCCTAAACATTTCAAAGGGAGTCATAACAGACTGGGATTTACTAAATGTATTGGAAGAAGAAATAGTACAAAAATTACAAGAACAAAAAATCATATGTGCAAAAAAAGAATAATGGCAAAAAAAGATGGAGAACTTGTACCTACTCACAACATTATACTTTCCCGCAATACCCCGATCTTACCAACAACACTAAAAGCAGGTTACCTTTTGTGTTATATTTGTCCATATATACCAAAGCTGATAAGATACTATAAGTGCCAAAAATTTGGCCATTCACAAACAACTTGCCAGGTAGACTCTTTGCTGCATCTGTGGGTCCATGGACCACACACACAAGAGGACTGTAATGCAGAATTGCCTTGTTGTGCAAAGGCTCTCCAAAGCCTGTGAGATGTGGAAATTAAGTAAAAAATATCCAAAAGTACAAGATAAAACAGTTATGTACCAGGAAGTAAGAAAACAACTCGACACTCCAAAATGTACCTATGTAGCAGTTACCCAAAAACACAAAAATGGTAGCAACACAGATAGAGATAACTGTTTCTCCGAATATATTGCTTGTTGAGTGGGCAAAATCTCTATTGGCAAATCCTTGGTAATCTCAAAATAGCATATCAGATCAGGCTATTTTTTTTTTTTTTTTTTTGGTAGTTGTTGGCGCATAGGCTTCTGTGGCCATAATGCACCTCCCAAGGTTTTTGCAGTACTTTGATCCAAGCCCGAGGCGGGAATCGAACCCGCGACCTTTGGGTTGCCAGGGAGGCACTTTACCCACCTGGCTAGCCCGGTCGGCTGTCAGGCTATTAATACTTCGAATTCAATCCCATCCACTTCTGCTCTTCCAGTTACTTAAAATGCACAGAAACAAAAAATAGAAAAAAAACTGAATTCTGTTAAAGTAAAAAAAACTCTCAGCATGTGATAATACAGCCAAAGAAGATCTAGAAATATATGCTGAAGATGACATGGATACAGGATGCCCCCTTTTCTAAAAAGGATAGATGCATGAGCAAAACAGAAGTGATCAATATATGCAAGCAGCTAACAAAAAGCAAGCAGGTCCACCTTCCACTCCATAGAGAACATCCGATGATGGAATTGTAGAGGACTACATAGCAATATTGATGAATACAAACTTATTGCTTGGTATGCTTGCAAGAAAACCAACTTGACTTCCAAAATGAATCCTCCTATTAAAAACTGTATTCCCTACAGACAAGACAGACTCAACGAACACAGATCATGGAGGTGTTGACATTTTAGTGGAATCAATAATTCCATCCAAACATATACCACTATGTACTCACTTAGATGCCATTGCAGTGTGTATTGCTCACACCATATCATTAACTCTTGTCTCTGTATACCTCCCACTAAACCATATATATATACACACACACACACACAACTGAAACAGACTTAGATAATCTCATTATGCAGATACCAGCTCCATTCTGTGTAATAGGTGACTTAAATGTATACCACCCACCTTGGGAATCACATCAAATGGACAAGTGCAGAAAACTACTCAGAGCAATAATTGACAAGTACAATCTTACTGTACTTAACACTGGGGTCCATACATATGTTTACATTCCTACAGATAAACCTCTGCCATTGATTTTTCCATCTGTTTTCCAGTATTATTTTCAGCCAGTGATTGGTCAGGATCAGTGGCTTGTACAGCAGCGACCATTTCCCAATAGTCTGTCGAATCCAAACAACAACACCAACCAGTTTAGAAGCCGAAAGTTGAATTAAATGGAAATTTTCCAAAGCATACTGGAATAAATATATCACTCGTGTTGTGTTTGATATCAAGGTCATTGAATTTCAGCACATTGATGGTGCAGCTAAACACATACAGCAAATACTAGCTGCTGCCAAAGTTGCTATACCACAGTCACATGTAGGGAAGCGAAAACGTACTAATCACTGGTGGAATGCAGAGTGCACCAATGCAAAAAAGAAAAAGCATGGAACTTGTTTTGCAAATATCCAACAACCAATAACCTTATCAAGTACAAGAGATTTAGGGCCAAAGCATGTCACATAAGACAAGATTCTTGGATTAAATTTGCATCCACTATCACCAAAGATACTGAAACAAAAATAATTTGGAAAATAATTAAAAAACTCAATGTCAAATCACCACCAGTTTCTCTCCTGATCATCACTTGGAATGGACAGGATATATCATCTCCTAAAGAAATTGCAAATGCCTTTGCAGAAATGTTCTCTCAAGTATTTGCACTGAGCATATATAAATAAATAAATCTTTATTGTGAAGTAGAATTACAGCACAATATCCCATCACGGCGACGAGCGCCAGGGGTTCACATATAGATAACATAAGTACAAATTCAAATGGCTACAAAATATAGCGAACACATACAAAAGGCTACAAAATACAGATTACAAATGCAAAAAGAAATACAAATACATCATAAAAACAAGGAGCTGAACACAAATAAAGAAAAACAAATACAACTTGGCAGTGATTCAGGTTTCAAGAGCTTTGATAAAGTTGTCTGTCCTTCTTTTTACTTATTATGGTGTCGATGTCGGCGTCCACACGGTTGAGCGCAGCGAGCATCTGCTTGGGCAGAAATCTTTCGGTGAGTACAAGCCTGTTGTGGTGAGCCACAAGTGCTGGTACCGACCTTAGGCTTCGCTGTGGAATCCTCCAAGAGCAAGCATTCCAAATATTTGGAGATGATATTTGGCCTGAGATGAGTTTGGCTGTGAAGACCAGCCTCTTTTCAACGATCTGATAAAGCCTTTCAAAATACTCAAACATTAGTGAGAAATACAAAATAAACGTTAGCACAAATTATTCACTTCGGTATAATCAACCATTTACTATGTCGGAGTTAAAAAAAAAAAAAAATTCCTTAAATAGCTTAGTTTACAATGCACTTGGTCATAATGGCATATATTATCTAATGCTGCATAAGTTAAATAAAAACACCCTTCTTTCCTTGCTGTTTTTCTTCATCTGAATCCTACTTGAAAACTACTACCCTGGCACTTGCCACCAGTTATTGTACTGGCTTTTCCCAAACCTTAAAGAGCAAACACATCCACAGAATTACTGACCAGTTTCTCTATCTAGCTGTCTGGGAAAAAAATTAGAAAATGTGATTCACAACTGACTTAATTGGTATCTGGACATCTGTTCACTGATGAACAAAAATCAATTTGGTTTTTGGAAAAACAGGTCCTTCCTAGATCTTGTGATCAAAGTTAAGGCAAATTTCCGATGTGCCTTCATAAAAAAATGAACACCTGGTAATGGTATGTCTTGATGTCCAAAAGGCATTTGACACCATTTGGTGTTCTTCAAGATCTACATGTGCTTGGGGTACAAGGACATTTATCACTTCTAATACAGAGTTTCCTACAAACTCATACCTTTCAGGTTCATTATAAAAATGCCCTCTCCCAGTCTTTCAACCAAGGAGTAAGTACCACAGGGCTCTATTCTCAGTGCTACTCTTCACCATCAGAATAAATCAAATGACAAAGGTCATTCCTGCTGCTGTTGAAATATATCTATATGCAGATGACCTTACTATCTCATGCCACTCCCAAAACATGAACTGTACCAAATGACAACTCCAATGTGCAATCAATATAGAACAGTGGATGTCACAAAATGGTTATTACCTCTCTGAACAGAAAACTATTGCAGTAAATTTTTGCAAAAAAATGCAAGATACATCCTGAGGCGAGAACTCATCCTATAATACTCTCTGACAATGTCTGTTTCTTAGGTCTAACTGTAGACAGCAAGCTCAACTTTATGAAACACAATGAAGATTCAAACTACCTGCCGGAAAAAGATGAATGTCCTTAAAGTAATATCAGCAATGACATGGGATAGATGCATCCTACTTCACTTGTACTATACACTTATTAGATCTTGACTGGACTACAGTGTACCTGTATATGATTCTGCTAGAAAGAGAACCCTTGAGTGGCTTAACCAAATCATTGTTGTGCCTTATGGCTAGCCCTTGGAGCATTCTGGACATCTGTTTAAAGTTTATACATAGAAGCAAATGAGCTACCTATTCATCTTAGGAGAAAGTTACTACTAACTTTAGTGAAAATATGGAGCCAACCAGCTCATCCTGTATGGCCATATCCATTTGATCCGCTGTTAAAAATGAACTATAAATAATAAGTCTAGAGAAAATAGTTACAAGAGCTAACAGAACACTGGAATGTTCATCTAGATATTGTATGCCAAGAAATATGAACCAAAACGGCAGCATCATTTCTACTTCATTCCCAGTAGAGTGTAATGTGTACACTACCGAACTATATGCAATTAAATTAGCCCTTGACATATCAGTATTTATCCTGCTCCACAGGTTAATTTATACAGATTCCCTGACTGCAGTGAATGCACAAAATGCAAATCTGACCTTGGTTGACTCAGCATTCAACTTCTCAGTTAATGAAATTCTGTTGGATTCCAGGGCACACTTGAATTCCTGAAAATGCAGATGAAGTCGCTGAACACCCCACAGCCAGTATTCAGATTATAAACCTACTGTCCACCAAGCATGCCACAATCAGTGGAAGGATCTATGGCAATCTCAGACAAATGATAAGCTGTTACAACTTAAACAAGAACCACAACTGTAGAATTCATTTTTGTAAAAATTGACATGGTTGTTCTTTCTGGAATACAAATTGGCCGCCCGTCTGACAATTCTTTCTGCTAGCAGGGAAGATCCTCCACAGTGTGTTCACCGGTACTCCTTGTTAACAGTAAAACAGATCCTCATTGACTGCTCTCATCACTATGCTGACAGAACTGCGGCCTTCAAATCCCTGTCAATATTACCGTTAACAATGCATCACCTCATAGGAAACAATGCCAATTTGTGAGAATTCTAGTTATGTAAAATTAATTCAGCTATATAATTGCTTTTAATTAACTCCCTGTATCAGTTTCTGCCAGTATATGATGAACAGGTGCAATATGCAGCCTTTGTGCCATTAAACCCTTTTAACAAAAACGTGTCTTTCAAGGTCGCTCATTTGGTTTTCCACTCGGTACTAACCCTATGGAAGAGATAGCGAAGTGAACCTTGACCACCTGTTATTTTTCTCAACACTATAGAGATCATCATAATTGCAAGAATTTCATTTAATTTCTCCACTGTGCATTATTAAAAGCAAAATGTAAACTGATGACTGCCTCATTATTATTCCTTAAGAATAGTTAATTTTTCTCTGAAGCACATCCATTAGCATTAGTAGAGGCATATGATGCAAGAAAGCAAGCTTATGCAGCACCAGCCAAAAAAACAAAAAAAACCCCACTTCCATTTCACCCCTCCGTTCATTCGAAATACCTGTCCAGCTGAGCCTTAAATTTATTTAGGCTATCAACTTCCACAACAAGGGATGGAAGTCTGTTCCACCAACCAACTACCCGCTGGCTAAATGTAAATTTCCACACATCTATCCTACATCTGTCTTTCCTCAATTTGAATTTATGCCCTCTCAGGTGATTTTCTGAGCAAGAGGAAGAATCCCATCGGGATTGAGCATGCTCAAACCATCAAGCCTTTATACACCTCTATCAGATTACCTCGCCGGTGCCTAGTCTCCAGACACTGTAATTTGCAAAATTTAAGCCTTTCTTCGTAAGAGTAACCCTTTGTTCCATTCACTAATCTTGTTGCCATTCTCTGTACTCGTTCCAGCAGCTTTACATCCTTCTTGAAATGAGGCCTCCAGACCTGTATACAGTACTCAAGGTGTGGCGTGACGATTGCCTTATACAAGGGAATAAAGTAAAGTGCAGCCATTATCAACCCACTGCAGGATGGAAGCCTCCTCAACAATTCATGCTGAGGGAAATGGACCATAATCTGCCACACTGGTCCAGTGTGGGTTGGCAGATCGACCGTATTCAGCAGTCAGGGGCTTGAACCCCGGTCTACTCAAAGAGCATGTGCTACTGCACTCCCACTAATCACCTCCTTATCCCTGCTAGAAAAATTCCTGTATATCATTGACAAGACACCATGAGCTACCCTTGGAGCCTGTCTGCACTGCTCAGAGAATCTTATCTGCCTGCACAATTACCCCCAGGTCTTTTTCATTCTGTACCACAGAGTTGATACGGTGCTCTGGGGTTGCTGTTTCCCATATGTAGCACTTCACATTTGTCAATGTTAAACTTCATTTGCCACCTCTCAGCCCATCTGCTCAACCTTTCCAGATCCTGTTGCAGCAGTATAGCGTCACTAGTGTCCTTAACAACCCTGCCAACCTTTGTATCATCTGCAAACTTGGACATTAAGCTTGATATACCATCATCAATATCATTTATAAATACAGAAAACAATAATGGAGCCAACACTGAACCCAGAAGGAACTCCACTAATAACATTAGTCCACGATGAGCAGTGTCCATTGATTACCACACTCTGTCTTCTCCCCATCAAACATCCCTTTATCCATAGCAGCAATTTGCCTCCAATGCCATACTACTCCAATTTGTGCAGCAGTCTTCCATGTGCAACAGTAGCAAAAGCCTTTCTAAGATCCAAGTATATAATATCAAAGTTATTCCCTGCATCCAGTTCTTTTGTGACTGCATCATACTATCCAGTCAAATTGGTCAGGCAACACTTCCCCTTAACAAAACCATGCTGTGTCAGAGCTATAATTGAAGTCTTGTCTAGATGATCCCACAGTGCTTCTTTAACCAGTGCCTCCATTAATTTTCCTAGAACAGAAGTTAAACTCACAGGTCTATAACTACTTGTGTCAGCCTTTGATCCTCTGTGAATTGGGGTCACATTTGCACATCTGCAGTGTATGGGTACCTCCCTTGAGTCCAAAGAAGCTCTCATAATTATGGCTAAGGGTTTGCTTACTTCCTTTGCTGCCTACTTTAATATAACTGGATAGATCCCATCCACCCCAGGTGCCTTTCTTGTGTTTATCTACAACAATTTTTCCTCCACTTTACTCTCAGTTATTACAAGATTATCTAGCTTGCTGCCAGAGTTAAATACACCTCTGGCATTCCCCTCGCTGAATAACTCATGTGTGAATGTCGATGCAAAATATTCATTTACTTTGTTAGCTACCTGAGCAGGATCATCAACAGTTGAACCATCGATATCAAGTGGCAAATCTGATTCATCCCCTTCGTTCTAGAGTTTACATAAGTACAGAACTCTTTGCTGTTTTTCTTTGCATCCTTTGCCAAAGATTTCTCGTAATCTGCCTTCGCCTGCCTAACCTCCTTTGTAACTTGGTTACAGATCAGCTTATATCTATCATAGGCTTCTGTGTCACATGTTAATTTATATGTATCCGATGCATTTTTCTTCTCTGCCATATGTTTCATTAGTTCATCTGACATACATTTAGGCCTAAACCTTGAACAATATTTCTTAGTTGGTATGTAAAGCCTAGTAGCCTCCAAGATAAGCTCTTTGAATGCTTCCCATTTTGAATTTGCTGTTGGTAACATCATCAGTTGGTCCCACTGTATAGAATTTAAATACTGTTTCAGACCATCGTAGTCGCCTTTATGAAAGCAAAAACCCTTCCCTTTACTCTTGATGGTAGTTACCTTTTTGAGTAAATCCCACTTCAGCACACTGTGGTCACTGCCACCTAGTGGTTCCTTTATCTGCAGATTCTTTATGCATTAAGAATCTGCTGGTAATCAGATCAAGAGTATTACTCCCTCTAGTTGGCTCCCGAACATGCTAATATAGAAAACAATCATCCAATAAATCCACAAAAGCCTTGCTAGTGTGTGAGTGACCAACCCACAAATTCCAGTCAATATCTGGGAAATTAAAATCCCCCATTAGGACTCTCTCTGCTTTACTGGCCCACTCTATTTCCCTGTACAGTTTCTTATACTCAACAGAGTCATTAGGCCTATAGCACACTCCTCTCAATTTTGATCTCCTAATGCTTATGTCACACCAAACTGACTCGACACTGCACTGTCCAGCGATGTCGACTGGTTTCACTTCCTTGGATTTTGTGTTTCTTAACTAATAGCATAACCCCTCCTCCCTTCCTATCCTGTCTGTAGACATTGTACTCCCTAAATTCCAGTTCTGCATTCCTTATATCTGTGTGACACCACATCTCTGTTATCCCAACAATATCTGCCTTTGATGTTGTGAGCAATACATCAAATTTATTTACTAAACTCCTAGCATTGGTGTTCACACGCAAGTATACATGCACCTGTTCCTATTCTAACTACCCTAACACAACCCATGTGTTTACTTGTACTGCAATGACTCCCAGCAGTCTCTGAAATATCCTGCATCTTGTTTTCCAGGCTGCTGCTCATTCCAATAGAAGCAGTGCAAGAATCACTTTCACCTCTGCCAGTGGCTACTGTTAATCTATTAGTCCTTGTATCCCCTGAAGCGAGCAGTTTTCCGACCCACCTAACACTGCCTCGATTGCATCAGCAAATATTCTTGCACCTTTTCTATTTAAGTGTATCCCATCCCTGTAGAAGCAGTCTCTCCTGTTAACAAGTACAAACCAGGCTGAAAAAAATTCTACCCCTTGAGTCTTGCACAATCTTTTCAGGGCCAAATTGATCGACAAGGCTGTCATCATATAGTCCCTCCTATCATGTCTGGGCAGAATTGCAGACACTTTCAGATTCAACCTTAATTCACGGCTTTTTTTCAACAGTGACCTGTACTTGTACCTGGACATTGCTGTAACTATGTTTATTGTCGTTTTAACCACTAGCATAATCTTTTAGTCAGTATAAATGTTTACACATGTAAACACGTTTAGTTAGTGTTACTATTCACTGAAATGTGCTTCTCTAAAACTGCTCCACCACTAGTATGCCTCTCTAAAATTTGCCGCCTCTCAATTGCTGAGGATGTTGGATTTTAAAGATTTGACTCTGTATCAATTTTTACAAAGAATACAAACTGTAGAAATTTATAAACATTATATATAAATATAAAATTTGTTTCTTATTATTAAGAAACAAGTTTGACCTTAACATAATTTAAAAATTTAATCAGTTCTGCTGTAGTACAGGTTGGGGCAAATGCATGTCTCGTATTGTGGAGGCACCTTCACCATGAGTTTCCCCAGTAATTGCACTAGAGATTAAATTAAAAAAAAAAAAAAAAAAAGCCCTGCTCCAATGGAGAGGTATGTTGCCATTTATTTGAAATGTATGCCCTTTACCCAGATGGCAATTTCCACTCATATTGGAGGGTAAGTAGGCATTGTGAAATGAAAGACTTGACAAACCATTGATGAGAATTATATACAATATGAGATGCTAGATGCATAAATTTCAAGAAATCAGGTAATTTAGGGCAAGGTTAATAATTTAAGGTTTGAATACTTACGGATTTGTTTTTAATTTCTATGCAGGTTGATGACTATAGTTTAGTGAAATTCCTCCCTCTCAATATTACTGACGAGGAAAGTATTGGAGATGTGTTAATAACTATTGATAATGCTATTCAATATGGAGAGGATTTTGATGTTAAAGTACATGTAAGTATGCATATAACATCCTTAAAACTTATTGCTAATTTTGTATTTACCTTTTCTTGAGATGTTTTCTCTAAATTCCATGTAGATATAAGTTCGGAGTGTATTATGCAGGTATGTCGAGTGTTTAGTATCAAACAATGTTAACTACAAAATTGCATTTTCTTTTTTGTGATAACTTTAGTTTTACTTTATACAACTAATAATGCATATCATGTCATAGAACTGTATCTCTCTAGTACTTGACAAGTTAGCTTAGGCTGTAAGTGAATTTCCAGTAAACCAAGAAAGTGTCAAGTGACTTTTTTTTGGTTAATTACAAAAACATCAACTGCAAAATGATTTTGTAGTTAATGTTGTTTGACACTAAACCCTCTATGTATGGCACATCTTTTTGAAATTTTCATCTTTTCAGTAAAAACTTGTGGCAGAAGACCACTTCAGTTTTTTATTAATAGATGGGATTATTCATATTTAGAATGTACAGATGAAGGGAACTCAGGAGCAGTTGGTTCTGAACTTTGCTAATAGCAAATTTAAGATGAAAATGCATAAAGCACCTGTTTACCTTATCATGTCCAAGCTCAACTTCCAGTGAATAGATTTTCATGAAATTGTTTGGCTCTTTTGGAAAGTTTTGATGAGCCATTCCAAATTTCGCAAGAATCAAGCAAATGGAAATCTGATAATTTTCTTCATGCTTATCACAGATTATTTAGATGTTGTATGCTGTAATTAGCCAAGGCACTAGATATTCTTTTGTAGCACCGTGCTACAAAAGAAAGGAAAGCTTAAGCACTGTGTAATTGAAAGTGGCTGCTTTCTGAAGAGCTAGTCCCCCCCCCCTTTCTAAGTCATTAAATATATAAACAATGAATTATAACTATTTGTTTATTCTCTTTTTCATGGAGGATTAGTGAAATACATATTGAATGTCAATTTTTCTTAAAATCCAGGAGAAAATAAAGTATATTACAGAAATGGTAGTTGCACATTGTTTTCAGGTATGTTACTATTTAGTTAAATCACAGATCAATGAAATAACTGATCTGTGATTAAAAATAAATAAATAAAACTTTTTTTTTGCAGATATCCAGAGGAAATAATTATGTTACAGAAAGTTGAGTATATATTAAGTTGTGAGGTACATGCAATGATGCAAAAAACATTTTATATATTATTAACCTTTTCGTGGGCAGGTTTTGCATGTACGTGTATCCTCGGTAGTCAGTTTTCTCAATGGTGACAGGCTCTAAGGAATTTGTGTGTTTCCAACACAAACTTTAACTTTAGACATATATTTATATTCTATTTTGTTTGACTGCTAAGAAAGAAACTGTTGCAAAAAAAAAAACACATTCCTATTTGATAGTAGTCAGTGAAAGGTGTAGTTTACCTGATAATTAATAGAATGATTGACTAACTAAGAATTAATCCTTTGTCTTTTGTTTATTCCATTTTTTCCTCCTTTTCAGGACTTTGATCCTCCGTGGGATGATGACTGAGAAAGGAATATCCTTATTGTTATAATAAATAAGTGTAATTATCTATAACTTTTCTTAAGTAAAATCTCTATAAATAATTGCCTTAAAGTTTGTACTCATTTAAAATAAGAAGTTACATTTCATTGTATGAATGCTGTTCAAGAATGAGCATAATTTTTATTTATCTTACTCTACTACATCCAAATTTTGATGATCCTTTTCAACAGTCCCCCATTTGATGTAAGTTTTCGATCAAGGGCTGGTGATACCTATTCTAACTGTCAAGCAAAACTGATTATGCCTTTTAGAAGGAGAAGAAATTTACTGTCTCAGAAATGTTGACACATGCACTTTGCTTAAAGTTCATAAATAAGTTAAGGGTGGACACTGAATTTAAAAATATGCATTAGGATCATATTAAGTGTTGAAGAGTAAGAGTACATTTTACTTAAGGTTTTGATGATAATGATAACTTTGGTAGGCCTTCACCAGAAAAAGTTGAGATATTTTGAAGAGATCATCTTGGTTTTAATGTTACTTAAACAAGTAGTGTTGTACATTAAGCAAAAGAAATCAGAATTTTGTGTCAAGTTATATCTCTTATTTCTGCTTATTTTTTAGTAGCCTTTTGTATATATTTTAAATCCTTACTTTAATGGCCATCACTGGTATAAAAAAAAAAAAAAATTATATATATATAGAGAGAGAGATGAAATCAGAAAGAATTAATAGAAAATACAAAAAGATAGAGCAGTATTAAACACAAGGTGCCGAGCCTAATAGAAGAAGAAAAGAAAGAAAAAGAATATTAACAACCTAAAATATATATATACATAAAATTAAAAAGCTGAATCAATGAGCCAATTAAACGTAGAGAAGCAGAAATATATGATTAATTAATAAAGAAAAATAGTGAGCCAACTTTCTTTAGCTTGCATCAAGCTTTTTCCTTCCCACCCTCAGTTTGATGCTCACTATTTTTCTTTATTAATTAATCATATAATTCTGCTTTCCCTTTTAGCTTCTCTACGTTTAATTGCCTTATTGATTCAACCTTTAATTTTATAATTCAGGTTCTTACTTTTCTTCTTCTTCTATTAGATTTGGCACCTTGTGTTTAATATTGCTCCATCTTTTTATATTTTTTATTAATTCTTTCTGATTTCATCCATATACTTTTTTTATCCTGTTTTTACAGCTTTGCACACTTGGGTGCAATTCCTGTTTTTTTTTTTTTTTTTTTTTTTTACATTTCTTATTCATGCATTCTATACATACAAAGGGTACTAGGAAAGTTTTGCAATACAGCTTTGTTTATTTAATTTTTTCAAAGTAATTTCCTCTACATTCAATACACCTCTCCATCCTCCGAAACCAATCTTTAAACCAGTTCTGCCAAGTTTCACTAGGGAGTAAAGCACACTCGTTGTCCCAAGCCCGTAGAAGGTCCTCATCACTGGAAAACCGCCTCCCTTTTAGCTTCATTTTCACATGTGGGAACAGTGCAAAGTCGCAGGGAGCAAGGTCTGGACTGTAGGGAGGGTGCTCGAGAAGTTTCAGTCCTGTCGTGGTCAAATATTCGGTGCAGGCTTTGGCGCGGTGAGCTGGAGCATTATCTCTTATTTCTGCTTATTTTTTAGTAGCCTTTTGTATATATTTTAAATCCTTACTTTAATCGTGATGATCGTGATGGAGGTACCAGGTGTCCATTCTTGACTTTGGCCGCAGGTTCTTCATAGATCCAATGACTTTAGGCAGGCATTGTTCGGTATACCACTTAGCTGTGACTGTCTTCTGCGTGTCCAAAACGACACGTTCCACAATTCCACTCGATTTGAAAAATACAGCTATCATTTTCTTCTTTACAGATCGGGATTTTCTGACAATTACGGGTGTGTCGTCATCATCAAAGACCCAAACTTTGTTTTGAGCCTTGGTCGGCAGATCGTAATAGTACAGCCAAGTCTCGTTACCTGTCACGATGTTGTTCACATACCGAGATTGTCCCTTATCAAACTTTTTTAACATCTCCCGGCACCAAGTCACACGTCGTGTCATCTGCTCTTCAGTCAGTTGATGCGGCACCCAGAGAGAACAAAGTTTCTTCACGTGCAAATGATCTTGCAGAATCGAACGAATTGCTGGTGCATTTAGGCCCAAAGTATCCTCTATCTGTTGGTAGGTCACTCGCCTGTTTTCGTGAAGCATTTTCCTCACAGCAGTAACGTTTTCCTCCGTAACCGACGTTCGTGGCCTTCCCGGCCTCTCAGAATCCTCCAGAGTGAAATTTCCCCTTTGGAATTCTCTATACCACCTGAATATCGTTGTACGATGTGGACAATCATCATCTAGTGCAAGAGTCATTTCTTCTAAGCACTGGTCTATGGTTAAACCACGCACGAAATTATACCGCAAAACTGTCCTTATCTCATTTCGTGACCACGATGCCATCGCAAGCACTTTACACTCTCACTACTAATGAATAACTGAGCCCATCGACTTGGCGCGGCGGCTACTATGCACGTATGAACATGTCTCAACATGCAGCAACAAGCAGCTTCCTGTGACTCATTGTTGCGTCATATTGCAAAACTTTCCTAGTACCCTTTGTATATTTGAAAATTATGTAGTGCAAAGAATTTTGCTTAACTCTGGTAGAAAAAAAAAAAAAACTAGCACATAGCTGCCATCAGGAATATAAATTTGGAATGAATGGGTTAGCGATTAGACACAATTATGCTCCATGTCAATGAACATTTCTCAAAGTTCAGCTGATCACAATCTCTTATCCCACCTATTTCATTGAGAAGGAACTTAAGTGGGATTAGCTTCTATTTTATATGAAAAATTTTAAGTCAACCCCCCCCCCCCCCAAAAGTGTCATTGCTACTGAAGTGAATGTAATAAGCAGAAGTCAGAATGGTAATTTCTCACATGTGGGTATTTCTGAGAGACATCACAACCTGGATATTTTTTTATTCAAACTACTTAACCAAATGGGAGATCTATTTTCCATTTGGTTTACCACTGGTAGAACTTCTGTTGGTACTGTACAGTCACCAAACTGATTACAAAAATTTTGCAAGAGCAATGTTGGGACTTTGCTGGATATTTGAAGTCTAATATTGTAAGGAGCTGCTGGATAGTAAAGCACAGTAGAAAGATCATGTAATGTTCCAGTGGATTGCAAAATAATGTTACAACAGTGGCAATTATAGCATACAAGAGTTTGCTATATATAGTTTGTAGAATGTCACATTTAGAATGAAGTTCACAGACATTGATATAGATTGACATTTTATCAATCACCCTCATTCTGTAGTGTGAACAGTTTGTTGATAAGTTTGTGTGATGATATCTCTAAAAAAGCAGTCTAATCACAAATGTGATTACTGTCATTTAAACCATGTAATATAAATTTATAAAGTTCACTTTTTAAGTTTATATAAACATTAAAGGTGAGCTTTAACTTTTCCTTAGCCACAGGAAAGGCATCCCAAGGTGAGTGATATTTATGGTCACAATCAAGAAACACATGCACAATGATATTAGTTGCCAAAGCAATTCCTGGATTTATATTTTAAGTTTAAAGAGAGAGAGAATATCACGGGGTTTAATATCAAGGAACCATTCATATTAGTTTTTGCCTATTTACATGAAGAAGCACCTTGCTTTGGCAACCTGGTAAAGTTAATGGCTATATTGCCAAAACAAGCTAAGTGTTATTACCATCAGAGTACTTTCTGAGGTCTTGCAGGGAATCCACACGAGTACAGAGCAAGAGTTTAATAATGGCATAAATGAGATTACATGAGATAGTTTAAATACTTGTATGCATGTTTTTTTAGGAAGTTTTCTGTGGGAAAAATTTACAACTAATATACAACTGCTGTATAATTTACTTGTTGGTTGAAATAACAGCTATAATTGAAATTACTTTTCAATAAAGAAAACATGGCATAAAAAAAAGGAAACCTTAAAAAAAAATAGTTTTGAGACAGACTGCGCCATTCCAACTGCTAAGTACAGTGGTAGTATTAGAATGACCAAAATGGAACCAAAAAACTTCTATTAACACCTACAAATTAAAAATAGGAATTGCATAATTTCAATCCAACTGTATTCTAGTAACCCTAGAACAGCATGAAAAGAGACATGATCATGACTGTTTTTGGATTTTCAAAGTCTTTGTTGAACAGAAGCTATACTGAGAAATTTAACTTAATAATGATTGTCTGATAGCATGTAGATTTCCTAGCATCACTTCTCTTTAAGGAAAAGTTTAAATAAGTTGCAGAACCCCGGTCATGTTTAAAAACCATGTATTCCTTCACAAAATGAAGGAATGCATGGCTTTTATAATAAATCCAGATTAAAATCTACTTTTTTTTTAATTATTATTATTATCTTGACTGTTTTCAGGTCTAAATTGTCATGTACCTGATAATTTTTTATTTATTATTATTCTTTGTGTTTATTTCTATAAAATTCGCAAGAACTAGACATTATAATAATAATAAAGTTAATTTGTAAGAAAGACACTTTCATAAGAAGTATTTTAATTAATTTATTGGTATGTAAAGGACAGTTTATACAGTTAGACCCAAACAATCCCAATAACTAAATAAAATGGTTATATTTTGGATTCCAATATTGAAATCCTTCTTCAGGCCTAGATTTTTGGGTTTGGGAGGAATTCTAAAGCTTGACCATGGAAGAACACTGAAGAACTTTGAATTGTTTAGTGTAGTACAATCTGGCGTGAAGATGGATTTTGATATTGAAATCCAAAATGTAGCCAATTTTATTGAGATTGTTTTGGATTTATTTCTTAGTAGTAGTACTCCTCCCATTCTTGAGCTTAATTAAACACACTGGGGATCCCTAACACCTATACCTGATTTAAGAGGACTGTAAATTTTACCGAGTTAACTTACTCTGCATATCAGACTAGCAGCCTGCCTGTTTTTTTCCAAACCTGGAGGAAACAGGCAGGCTATATACTCATAAAACATTAGTAAATAAAGTATTTATTTACCAAGTCCAGTGGTAAAACTTTATAGCCTAAACAGTATAAGTCTGCCCAAACCAGCATGAGTAAAAATTGAGCAGTAACGAGTCCCCCCCCCACACACAAATGGGCAAAATCACCTCTTTCAGCCATCCACACACAGAAAAATATCCTCAATAATGTATGGCACCTTAATGCCTGATTCTCTGAATTCAGCTTTCCAGCAACTGCTTGTGACATGAGCAGTTTCAGTAGGTAACCTGACTTTTTTGCCCTGTTATCTTCTGATAAACTACATTCTCATATCCACAATACCCATTTAATTTCTACATTTTCTATACCTCCTCTATCCCTGAGGAAGGGAAAAATCAAACAAGCCATTTTTAGTGTGGTCTCTTTACATGGCAAATAACCAAGTCTCTCTGTTGAAAATCTCCTTTACTGTCCCCCTTTTTTATAGTTACCCCAGCAATGGTCGTGTACACAACTATTTCTAAAAAGTTTTTTTTTTTTTTTTTTTTAATTCTTCTTAGTGACCTAGGCTAGTGTGACCTAGCCTACTAATGGATTATACTAATCATATTAATTTTTTTTTTTTTTTACATTTTTACACACTTAATTTAACAAAACTTATTCTGTTCAAAAAATGTAAACATGAAATTATTAGTCACTTCCATTTTCTAGTTCATTAATTTGTTAAGGGAACAAATTTACAAACTATTTATTGCTAGGTTTTAGGTACTAAAGCAACCAAGTTCATATTGTGCATTATCACCGAGAAAAAACCCTGTTCCTTAATCAAAGAGAACATTAGAGCTTCCTCCAATCATACACAGGTGTTGAGCCCAGCCCTTTCAAACTGGGTGACAAAACCACCATACTGTTAGAGGTTAAGGGAACAAAATTTTAAACCTGCGTATATACAAATACAGTGCAAACTCAATATACTGCAGTTTCAAATATACTGTGGGTATGGTCATGTCCCCCAAAACAAATTATTTTAAAAAAGTGAATACTGTATATACTCTTATCTACTTTACATCCTACTACCATATTTCCAAAAGGAGAAATTAGCTAAACACTGGCTTTGATATATTCAATTCAGTTGCAGAGTAATTATTGTGGATACCCAATTTCTCCCCTCAGCTAGAGATGCAATAAAAGAGTATATCAATGGAATGCTAATTACAAACAGCTACTTCTGGAAGGTAATATGGCTACCACTTGTCAAGTGGTCATTACATTTAAAAGTAAATTTTTGTAAACAACAGCACAACATCCTTTCTTTGACTAGGTGTTACACTTGGGATAGCAAAAAATGGAAAGGAAGAGTAAGAAAAACTGCTAAGGGCTAAACTAGACAAAAAATATACACAAACTGACAAGTGATTTATGGATAAATTATGTGACTTCACTTCAGCATTATGATAGGCCAGACAGTTTGGTTTTGATTTAGTTTTCTCAAAACATAGTAAATTCTAGGGCACCAGAAATAAAAATACATGGCAAAATTAGTAAATCAGTAAGATGAAGAAATGGCCACCAAAGAAAGAATATCTAGTTGAAGGGGGGAAAAAAAATCATTGAAAGAGTTAATGGAGTATATTTTTCAAGTGTAGAATTCCAGAAGGAACGATCTGTGGTTGGAAGAGCGTAAGAAAAATTGTATTTGTTTGAGACTCCATAGAAGATAAAGTAGGCCTCCAAAGAAAGAAAACTAGACCTTGTAAAAACAGTGATGTGGACCACTGCTTATACAGGTGATTTCTACAGAAGCATAGTGAAGGAGTACTGATAAGTGGAGTAATCTTGAAAACACAAGCATTAGCTACTTCTTGGAGATAACACATTTAAAGCTTCTGAAGGGTGGCAGATGAACTTTGGAGATGGAAGGCTTTTCTTGGGATATCCCAGATTAGTCTTGTAGGCAAATTTATATTTGGTGACATTATAGCAGGAAGTGTAATGTAATTCAGGATGGTGAAGTCATAGTTGTACAATGATGATAAAACAGTGCTGTACTTTTCCATGAAAAGTCACTGGATATTAAGAAGGTACCCAGCAAAGTGGGCAAAAAAAACTAACAAAGAGAAAATGACTGTGTTACTGCATATAAACTAGACTGGAAACCACAAGCTGAAGCCATTATGCATTGGTAAATCAACTTCAAATTGAGGTTTTCTTGTTTATCTTTAAATTTCTTAGGATATGCACTGAGAAATAAATTTAAGATCTCTTTCAGAGTGTGTATTTCTATATATTTTATAAACAATATATATATATATATATATATATAAAAGAAAACTAAAGATACTGCTAAGCAATAAAATATTTATTCAAAGTTCCAGTTGAGTCATTTACATATCACAAGTGGAAATATATGGATAGTGGCTTTCTTGTAGGTTTAAAATTTGGACTCAGACTAGTTGCATAACGAATGCCATTTAAAAAAACAACTTAAACAATCTCAGTATCCAAATGTATAGCATATTTTAAACGAAGCCATTTACTTTACTCAATTTTATCTGCCAATTTAACAGTTATTTAATAATTTAAGGAAAAGGCCAGCATGATTTTTTTTTTGTTGTTCAATACAGGGAATATTCTAAATGTAACAAATGACAACTGTACTTAAATGAGGATCTACAGAGGTAGTAAAGGGTTATGTGCTATTAAGTTACATCAGCAATATATACGTGTGATATCTGGTTCTCCATATCACGTGACTGACTAGTTGCAAGAAGTGTATACAGAAATATGATCTGACGATACATTTCTCTGGTTTGCACTTCTCAGTGAGAAAGTATTCAGTTTTTAGACCCTCTGTCATCTCAGTGATTCAATAATCAGATGCAATGTGATGACTGGAGAAAATAATTACTGGGTTATTTGTTGTGGATATCACATTTCTGGTTATCAAAACCATGGGGGGGGAAATCTGAGTTAACAAAACACTGTAAATCCTTTGGTTTAACAATTTCAAAACAAAAATTACAGTCTTTGTTTTTAAATATGATGTAAAATACTAGCAAATATTTCATTGAAACAGATAAAAACAAGGGAGTATTGGAATTATGCCAACTATTAGCAGAGCATTTATATTTTTTAAAAAAAGTATCTACAATTACACAACATAAAAACATATCAAATAAAAAGGTGGCCATACTACAAAAAGTAATACTGCAAAATGAGCAAACTATTTGTTTAAAAAAAACATTTTTAAAGCACTTAAAAAAACAAAAGCTAAATATTTGTTTCAAGTCAGCCAACAACAGCTGATACAAGGATTCATCTTTTCGTGGATGACAAAAGTTTTTCAAACAATGAATGTATTAAGTAGAACAGACTAGAAGATTAAGCAATAACATGTAACAATCTATGCCATATTTTGCTGCACAGGTTATTACACGCTTCTATATCAGTGTGAAGCATATTTATTGCTTAGACAATATCCCTTGTCCCTTCATTATAATCAGTTTGATATGATACACACACACAAACAAATTAACCTAGATATTGTTTCTAAATTAAATGCAATCAACCACCACCATTTCCAGAATGGTATTCACACCTGACTGTGCTCATCTGTAACAAATAATTGATAATGGCGCTGAGAATTCTTTTCTCGTGGTATTACATTTCTGTACAACCTGAAAATTCATATATTGAGCAACTTGTATTACCAGAGGTTAACATATTGAAGAAAAAAGTACTAAAATGGAGTCAAAATTGGAATATACATTTGTACAAAATAAATATATTTAATGTCCTTCTGCTGATATAACATTTTACCTTATAAACCTTTAGATGGCCATTACACAAAAAAAGTACTTGCAAAAAGAAAATTTTATATATATATACTTTAAGCAGCCTACACTATTTAAATTTAGTTGAGCCTATAATCATCATTAAAACAAGTTAAATTTGCTTACCCTCAAATATTTTATTTAGAGAGAGAAAATACTAATAGATTTTACTTTGCCAAAAATATAATAAATAAATAATAAAATAATAATCCCAACTTTGTTTAAAATATGAAATTTATCTGGCTTGCTTTTTTTTTTTTTTTTACTAAATTAAATACAAGTATGCCTTACCAGAACTTTTTAATCCCAAAAACTAAAGGTCAATGGTATTTTTTTACTCCCTACAACTGTACATGAAACTATTCTGAAGAGTTAGGGTGCACGGGTCAGAGATATTTTAAAAGCATTAATGCCAAAAATAAGGGCTTTACATAAAACATTCTGAGAGCTTTTATTGGAGTGAAATGAAAATGATGAGGTTAGTCTTAAGTCATTCATTCAACATAAACAATGGCAATAATTTCCCAATTGTTACCACTATTTGCATTTACAGTATCATCATCCTGCAGTGTACACAACTTACCCATAAAATAGGAAATTCCTCAGTTTTTGTGGAATTGCATACGGGATATTATGGCACTTCTTTCAAAGCCATCTTGCAAATTCGGTTGTCACTGACACCTGATGGCTTGCTTAAAAAAAGGAATTTTAAAAATTTTCGTTGTTAAACAATGGAATAGGAGCAGAATCTGTGCTCTTCATCAATTCAGTTTCTTTTTTTTAGCACAACCATATTTTGTACATTTTGGCTTAGCCTAGAAGCCAAAAATTAACAACTACACTTCATCTGGTAACATGTGAGATTCACCATGGTTGTTATTCATGGCAATTTCATTTACTTCATTTTCTTCATGTTTAGAGGTATCAGCTGAAGAATGCTCTACTTTTTCTGTTGGGTGAGGAGATGGTGGCAGTTGTGGTGCTTGTGGCAAAGGTTCAGACGGTTCACAGGGATTAAGTTTCTTTTCTAAATCTCTGATGCGAACTTCATGTTTGAGTATAGTGGTTTTCAATTTACGTATTTCCTCCAGTAGTTCCTCAATCTTCTCATTCTGAAAATAAAGTAATGCATATAAATTTTTTAAAATAATTAATTGTACTGATGTACTTGGGTGTCCAAAAGTATGAGGGGGGAAAAATCGATCATAGAAAAAACAGTATCATCGTCCCTCTGTGACAGTGGTCACAGAGGGATGTGGTTTTCAGTTTTAATACTACACAAGTTACATTTTTATGCAAAACATTACTGAACAACTCTACTTGCTTGCACTAAGTGACAACTGAGGTGTTCAGATGGTCGTTAATCACCATTTTATTGCTGCATAATCAAGCTCTGATGATTTAGGTGGTCTACAAGAATTCTAAATTTGTGACTTTATGGAAGTTTCATCTGATTACACGGGTTGTCAAAAAAAACCTGACATATATTTCAAGAAAATGCTACATAAAAGGTAAAGTGCAGCCATTATCAACCCACTGCAGGATGGAAGCCTCCTCAACAATTCATGTTGAGGGAAATGGACCATAATCTGCCATGCTGGTCCAATGCGGATTGGCAGATCGACCGTATTCAGCAGTCAGGGGCTTGAACTCCGGTCAACTCAAAGAGTGTGTGTGCTACTGCACTCCCGCTCCTGACCACTTGGCTACGGAGGCCTGTACACAGTACTAAATATTGAACAATGGCTCTTTTAATCTTATTCTATTTACAAAAATTTATATCTGATAACAAAAACACTTCTGTTGTCATTTTCTGCCATTTATGTCTCCCATGCAACAGTAGTCTGCCAACATATTTGGATTCCATTTTCCCTGGTATCTTTTTTTTCCATTTGAGAAATATCTTGGTGAAACCTTTCACTATGTTAGAGATTGCTCCCAAGGTTTCAGGAAAAAAGTCTAAATGGGAATGTAGGAAATGAAGCGTTAACTACATGTTGCATCCAAACTCTCTGTAAGGTAAAATTAGCTCATACACCAATTCACTGTAATTTTGTGATTTTTCATTGCCTAAAAAGTTCCGGCAGATGTTTTCGAATGCCTTCCAGTCTGTTATTTCTGCAGCATATAATTTTTTAGTGAATTCCTCATCTCAGAATAGCAGTTTTATTTGAGGACTCACAAAAATTCCCTTTTATTTTGGCCTCATTGATTCAAGGAAACTTTTGCCTCAAACAAGAAAAGCCTCCTTTTTTGTCCATCTCTTTCACAAATATATTTTTTATCAAACCTAGCTTGAAGTGCAATGGAGATAAATAGATTTTTGACTTATCCACCAAAGGAGGATGTGCTACATTTTTGCCTGGTGAAGTTTCTAAATGGTCTGGCCATCTTTTTTACCCTGTAGTGGCTATCCTTCACTTGGCTGTCCCACTCGCATAAAAAACAGCAGAATTTACCCGTTTTGCAACCCAGTCATCAAAGCTACTACTTTTAGGTCAGCACAGATATTCCATTTGTATTCTTGATAACATATTTTTTGCAAAAGAACTTGTAGGTTCTCATTCGTTTCCTTTGTGTGAATTGCATGGGCAGTGGTATAGATGGATACTTATTTCCATTATGGAGTAAAACTGCTTTCAAACTGACCTTGGATGCAATCAGTGAAAAGCCTCCACTGCTCGGGGACGTGCTCCAGGGTAATTCTTTCATTAATTCCTGGACATTGTTACAATAAACCAAAGCACCATCCATGGAGTAATAGTTTGTTATGTTAGATTGCCTCTTCGTATAAAAAGACACCTTGACGCCCTTTTTGAGAAGATTCCACTGCTGAAGCAGTGATCCTAGTAATTGAGCTCTGGTTTTGGAGAGGTCCAAATCTCTGACCAAATTGTTCAATTCTGCCTGAGTGATTGGAACAAGTACAGATCGAGACTTTTCAAGAATTGAAAAGTCTGGATCTGTACTCCTTCTGGGTTCTGTATCTTCTGGAGCCTCTGTTTCCAATCCTGAATGAGTCAAGTCTATAATTTTCTGGTGGCTTTAGCACTGGCATTGTATCATTGTGAGAAACCGGCCTTAGAGCAGAAGGCATTTTGGGATACTCTACTTTCTGCTTGGATTTCCCAGAAATAGTGGTCATGCAAAAATAACAATCATTTATGTGGTCTTGAGGTTCCCGTTATATCACCAGAACAGCAAAAGCCATCAAATGATGACTACCTCTAAGTCAGCCTGTTAATGTCCTTGAACATGAGCTACAGGAAATCTTTAGAAATCTCCGACCTTACATCCAAAATAGAGTTCATAGACTTTTCTCACAAGTTGTGACAGTGGCTTCCGCTGCAGTTTTAATACCACTAATCTGCAAATGACAACTTAGTTGATTTCAATCCTTCTGAAACTCAATCTTGTCTTATATCTCACAAAAAGGATTCTTCTGCTTCTATGCTTATCTTTGGTGACACTCCGATTTCTAGGCAAAATGATATATCTCTTTTGGGGATTACCCTGACTTCTAATCTCTCTTGGCACAAGCACATTACAAATATTGCTTCCTCTGCATCTAAAAAACTTGGTTTTCGCTCTCGGCGTTACTTTTCTCCCAAACAGCTGCTCACTCTGTATAAATCGCAAATCCGCCCTGCCATGGAATATTGTTCCCACATCTGGGGTGGTGCCCCCAAAACCTCTCTCAGGCTTCTTGATTCCATTCAGAAGAGGGCAGTTAGGTTAATTAATGATTCTTCTCTAACAGAGTCTCTCCACTCGCTTTCTCATAGACGCACTGTTTCTGCTGCATGCCTCTTCTACAGATATTTCCATGGGCACTGTTCTTCTGAATTGGCTTCTATAATTCCCACTCTCTCTTTCAAAACAGTCCGAACACGTGCCGCCACCAGCCAACATCCATTTACAGTCCAACTTCAAACTCACATAACCAACTTTCATCTTCCTCGTTTATTCATTCAACTGCTGTTTTCTGGAACAACTTTGCATCACACGTATTTCCTGAAAATTAGTCTACAGAAGTTCAGGTCCAATGTCAACAAATATCTTCTTTTGTCTTCTCAACCTCCAACCCAAGCACGGTACTAAGTACTATAGGTTCTAATACCTCTCATGTTTGGGGTTTACATAAAAAAAAGTAGCAGATGCTATCAGGCTTATTTTGGCAAGAACACAACATATTTAATGTACGGTTGAGGTATGTGCACATAACACAATTAAGAAATTGTAGGTTTTTGTTTCTAATTTAAACACAGTTCACGATTTACACTTATACATACAACACTTCTTTATAAACACTAATTCACTAAAATACCTGTTCACTTTGTTTTGCTCTCTAAAACACTTACACTTTTGGAAATACAAAAATTCTTGCTTGGTGCAGAACACGCTTGTATATATACCATTAGAGAAGTTTCTAGAGAACCTTAAGGAAACATTCCAAACTTTCTTCTGCAAGAACAATATTCTCAAATGTTGCAGACAGCTTAAATCTGAATATTCTAGAAAAATAAAATAGACGGAAAAGATGATTAAACCAACTACAGGTCTTGGTTTTTGGTCATTAACCTCTGGTATTTCAAAACCAAGGGTGATGGGAACTTTTTAAGCACATATCTGAGTTTCTGAACTTATTTCCTACGAGAATCTGTCAAAATTATTACAGGGAGGAAATTGATACTGTCCAGCGTTATCCTAACCAGTTAAGAGGTTTCAGAAAAGAGGACACCAGGCCTGTTACTGAAGGGTGCATTGGTGAATTTACTATTTCATGGACAGATGGAATAGCTAGTGCAGCTATTCCATCTGTCCATGATGGAATAGCTTAGTGTAGCTATCACTTAGGAATGCATGCTGCTATCCTTATAAAATCCAGCATGTGTAGCAATTGGTACAAGATTTAACAAAGCAAGAGACATTTGCAAAGTTGGCTCTTTTGCATGGTTTAGATAAAATAAGCCAATTTTTCACTAAATGGGGGGGGGGGTGAAACCCATAACTGCCACAACTGGACAACAGGTAACTACACTGAAACTGACCTGTAGGTGCAAAAGACATTGTCATGGGGCTTTGTTGCCTCCTTCACCATTAGACTGTTTTTCTGGTAACAGTGTACAACGGGTTTGAAAACTTGCAAGGTCATGGGTCTTCAATATGTTCATCTTCTATGCCGTGCCATCATACCTAACTCTACAGAAAAGGGATTATAGCTGACAACACAACATTCATGTGGACTGGTGCACCACCACATGCTACACTCCTAGTAAAAAATTACTCATCAACTTTTGGCACAGCTCATCTACTTGGTAAACATTGTCCTTAGGAATGGTCTACTAAATCCACATATTTACGAGACCATTTTACACCAGCTAATTTTTTGATTATGGAACTACCTCAAGTCTTGTGTATACTGGCATCTCTGCCATTGATGAAAGATGTCATTCACCAAGACAATGCAGCAATTCAAGTGGGGATGATATTTCCTGCTCTGAGCAGGAGAAGGCTTCCAAAAGTTTTGTTGATAATCTGTGTGAAAGTTGAATTTTCCTGGATGAGGATATGGCCATGGCTTTTAATGTTTCATTAACAGAGACAACAGTACAAAGAAGTTTGGTTTCATACAACAAAAAAATTAAATTGCAAGTAGTAGTTAGTAATTACACCATCTTTTCTTTTCCCCAGTTTCTTTTGTAGCATATAAGCAGCCTTTTTTTGTTTTCAGGATTTCTTCACTCTTATTGCAGGATTTCCTCTAGCTTTTGTAACTCATTCCATCATAGCTTAAACTTTTTTTCTTCTTCTTTGTATATTTCAGCTTAATTTCAAGAACTGAAATTTAGTTTTTTGCTATTGATTTTCCAGCTGCCTGTTTCCTCCAGTTCCATGGCTGGCTGAACTGTTTTTTTTCTCTTAGCCTGCTTTTCCTTTGTATTCAATCTACACAAAAATTAGCACAATATCTTAGCAATAAGGAAAGTTTTGGCTTGTTAATGTTGCTTGAGAGAACATCAACAAATATTAGTTTTGCATTTAAATTTCTAACTTTCAACACATCTTTACCATCAGTCAACTGCTAGAACAAGAAAAACTGTTTTATATCTACATTACCATGGGAAAGTACAAGACTAGCTTTATTTGCTATTCACAGATCTTTGCTACTGTTGGATATTTCTGACTTTTAATTGATGATTTTTTACTTAGGGGAAAAAAAGCTCAATGTGCAATTCTCCTAAGCTTCACTTCCTAGTTGGAGTTTCCACTCATTCATCAGTGAATTGACTTCAATATCCATTATAAAGCAACAGTTAATTTTCAGAGGTATCTTTCAACACTCTCAAAACTACACTGGGTTCAGCATGGTGTGGTAGACCTGGAATGCAGCCCAGAATTTATAGTTTTCTTTTGTCTTTTAAACTTCTATAGTTACATCTTTCAGTATGCTGAAAACAATGAAAATATTCTGGCAAGATTGATTGCATCTTATTTTCTTTTCCATTAATGATTCCTTGCTGAAGTGTATCGCCTTTTGGTACCAAACAGAAGTTGAAGCTTTTCCCTTTCAGGTAATGACAATTTCAGCATGTGTTTTAGTATTAATTTGAAGTTATTTCATAGGAAGTAAGTATCTGTTTCAAAAGGATTTATATCTAAATTTCTTGAGAATATCTCAATTGTTTTAGTCTCACAAATTCTACTCTTTCTACTGGATGCACAATAGATTTCAGTTTGCTTTTATTGACTGTTCTTTAGAAGGCATGCAGTTTGTTAATTGCTTATAGCATTCATCAGCTTTTCTCTTTGTTCAATGAGATATATTTAAGAGAATATTCTTTAATGGCTTCCCCACTGCTCCAAGAAGTGCTCAGCTGCTAGTTCAGGGGCCAGCTACTGATATGCTTTATAACATGTTTTGGTAATCTCATTTTCTTCTGAATTCCCTGGAAATCTTCCCAATGTCAGAGCTAATCAATGAAGCTATAAAATGTGATGTATCAGTGCCCAGTTCTTCAAGTCCCATTTGTGAAGCTGTTTTATCATACTGCAATGTGCAGTATGAGGGCCTAGTTTGTGATAAAATCTCTTCATGGAAGCATGGTGACATCACTAATAAGGTAATTAACTTTCATAGGATTAAGTGAATATGCTTCTAGAACTGTTCCAAGTGTAGGAAATACGAAGACATATCTGAAGTCACAGCTTTCATCACCCAAATAAGTTCACTCATGATAGCCACATCTTGAACACTTCAGATGCACACACATTAACCATTTCTAGAATGTTTTGTACCAGCTGGATAGAGCTAATAGGCACCCAACTTGATCCTGCTTATTTTTTTTTCCCTGTATCATAATGCTAGTTTATACCAAAAAATCCTTAAGTAATATTAACAGGTTTCGAGCATTTGGATTAAAACAGTTCACTATCACTCTGCTTCTGTGCCTGTGATGAAATGAGAAGTCCTCTACTGTTTCTTATTTAGCCATTCACTTTTAAAACTACATTTGCTCATGAAGGACTTCACAAATTGAAATCTTGAATCCTGAAATGAGAAGATACAATATTACATTATGTTGACAAAAAAAAATTAGGATTATGGTTGTCTACTCACCAAATGGTCTGTCCAGCCCAGCTAAAGAAAACTGAAATCTCACCAGTTATGAGAATTCCACAGCCATCAAGTATGCCTACCACACACACATAATATGTTGTAAGATCAGCAATGTGGAGCTTTGGGCACATTTTGGATCACCAGATAGTGGAGATATAGATTTGGATTAACACATGCTTTCTAATAGGGGATGTGTGTTCGTAAGAGGGAGTAGATGCTGCACCCACCAGCCCATCTTAGGAGTGGAATTTAGATATACATTTGTCAATACCATTCCCATATGATCCATAAGGTATGGAGTGGTATTGCATTATCTTCCAGAGGTTTCCAGTAATGATGGATTTGGTTTGAATGAAATCATCTAGGCTGATTCAGAATTGATTTAAAAGTTGGCAGCTGAGAACTATAAAGCAAAAAAAGATTTAGTATGACACTAATGGATTGCTTATGAAGAAAAAAGTGAATCGGATCGGACCCTTATGCACTGGGTGTGGGAAAGTTTTAGACAACCCAGCTGATGTTGCAGATGAATTGAATAGGTACTTTGCATGTCTTTACTGATGAAAGACCCTGCAAGTTGAGAAGAGGCTGGGCAAGTGAGGCTGAGTCATATGAAATTAGTGATTCTGAAATTACAGATGACTGTTTATTAGAAAAATTTGAGCAAGTGAGACTTCTGAAGTTGATGGCATATATATCTAGTAATTTTCAGGGAAGCTTCCATGGAGTGTATTGAACCACTGAGGTTTATTAGGAAGGCATCTTTGGACTGGAGATGCCAACTTATCGCCAATACATAAAGGCAGTTCTAAGAGTGAAGTTGGTAACTACAGACCAGTTAGTCTGGCTTCAGTGTAGAGAAAATCTTAGAAGCAATGATTAAGAGTGCAATCCAGGGATATTTAGATAGATTCTGAATAACAGAACATGGTTCTGTTAAGGAAAAATCATATTTAACTAATTTAGTAAGCTATTTTGACACAGTAACTCAAGAGCTGGATGTAGGAAACAATTTTGACAGTTTATTTGGATTTTAGAAAGGTATTTGATTCAGCTGCTCACAAGAGGTTATTGTATAAGCTGGAACATGTTAGGATTACTGGAAAAATTCTAAGATGCCTTCTGCCCTGCAGCCACCCAGTTGTGATTGGTGTAGATGCAGAAGTGGGGTCCCCCCCCCCCCCAAGGATCGGTTTTTGGCAAACTGTTGTTTCTGATTTTCGTAAATGACATCGACGATGGATAGAAGGTTTGATGTCAAAATTTGCAGACAACGTAAAGACTGGTAGAGTAGTTAATGTTCAGTGTCAAGCAGTGTTTCTTCAGGATGACTTGAACATGCTGCAAGAATGGTCAGAAAAGTGAGTATGTTTTAATGGAGCAAAATGCAAGGTCTTACACTTGGGGAATAGCACCCTAAAATAAATTATACACTTGGTAGTGTTGAATTAAAAACAGTAAAGGAAGAAAGGGATCTGGGCAGATATTAAGTTTTTTGAGAAGTGTAAACAGGCAGCCAGGAAAGCTCATAGTATCCTATCAATGACTTATTGAACATTATTCTGTAGAGATATGGAAGTCATAGCCCACTCTGTAAGGCAATTGTAAGACCACATTTGTAATACTGCATTGCAGTATGGAGACCTCATCTGAATAAAGAGATTGAGCTTCTTGAAAGGGTCCAAAGATGGGTAACTCAAGTGGCAAGATCGGCAAAAGGCCGACTGTAGGCTACAGACTCTGTGGACTACAGAGCTTGGCAACCAAGGCACTTCAGAGGTGACCTGAATGAGGCTTATAAAGGCTCTGAGAGGGGTTAGTAAAATGAACAAAGGAGGAATTTTCTTTGTTCATAAATTCAAATTACAGGGGAAGAGGTTTAGACTTGATTATAGGAAGTTTTCTTTTAGCCAGCAAGTTGTTGGTTGCCCTCACAGTTCACAGGTAGTTGAGGCTGACATTTTGAACAAATTCAAAGGTCAACTGGGTAGTTACATATGTGAGGAGGGAAGCAAATAATTTGATTTTCTGATCTACTTGTTTCCCACCTCTTGCATTTTAATTTTAATTCTAATAAAAATTCTAATTTTTAAATGAAAGTCTACAAGTGACTTTATTAATGGGAGACAAACAAGTAACACATTTTCTTCTGATGGTTGATTGAACACACTGAGGCAGGAAAACACTTGTTCATTGCCCGTCGACGTGCAGTAAGCTTAGCATGCAATTCAAATCTTTTTCAACTATCACAAAAAAAAAAAAAAAAAAAAATCGTGTTAACTGGAAATATGCATCGTGTAAAGTGGTATAATTTTTTCAAATAGTGGTAATTGAAAAACGCATTAATTAAACTGGCGTTATGTGAGGCCTGGCTCTATATATAAAAAAAAAAAAAAAAAAAAGTGGTACACTGACGCTAAAGAAAATTACTTTAAATAACTATTACTAAGCGATAAGTGTTGAAATTCTAGGAACTTTTTTGAAAAAATTTCATACAAGATTATCACTAACAATTTCTTTGGATCTGCTGCCAGAATTCCTTACAGTACTATAATCTGTAATTAAACAAAAACAATAATTGCCACTCTAAAATTATTCACAAGGGCAGTGGGTATCTAAAGCTCTTGGCTGTAAGACTTCTCTTTTTCACTATTCTGATTGTTCTGCACACAACAGTTTGTGGAATATATGGGCTGACCAACAGTTCAATGTCTAATGACAGTCACAGATGAGCGGAGATCTTGATATTTACCTCTGTGTGTGTGTGAGAGAGAGCGAGACTAAGTGGAGGTGGGGAGGGGAACGTAAAATATCCTGTTTAATAGATAGCAAGCCATTCTAGATGTATGGTGCTGATTTTTTCCTGCGTTGTGATTAATTAAATACTTGGGAAGAGAACTTTGAATAATGAAGTCTTCTTTGCATTCTCATCTCTGAAGCTGATCTGTGGAGTGGGGGAGACTGGTTGTGATCTTGTGGGGGGTCCTTCAAATGAAGAGTCCCATTTTCATAAAACTAAATTTTCATTTTCATAATAATAAAATTCATTATGTTGATTATATCCCAATTTACAATGATACGATGTTATGTCACTCATCGATTAATACTCGGGTATTTATGGTTTGATTTATGCTGCCTTACATTTAAGAATTTCTCTGGTCTCTGGTGGAATTCAAACCCAGGCCTCTCCACTATACTCTTACAGAGAACTTGCAGTTTATGTCAGTTAAAACTAATTATATCAATTAACTTTTCCTGTCATGTTTTATGCAGGTTTATGTTGCCAATTAAGTCATTTTGTCTGTCTTTACATTTAGTGATAGACAAAATTACTTTTGTGGATTACTGGGAACACAGAGTGAAATGGAGACAGAATAAATATGACAAGTTTAATAATAGGAAAAACGTATTAAATTAGATACATACAAAAACTTTCGGTTAATTTGTTAACCTTCCTCAGTCAAACTGACAGTTAAGAGGGCGTGTGCTGCCAGTCATGTACATGAACTGTGTGATTAATTGTTGGATGTTGAAGCCTTGTGATGCATTTGGATGTTGCCAACGTTTGTCATTCATTAGAATGACATGGTTGCTTCGATGGTAGGGTGGACACAACATCCACTGCTCCTGTTGACCGAGGTATTAGAGCATGTGATGTTCAACGACTCCAACCAGACACGTTGTCAGTAGTGGCGGGATCTATCTACAATCATGACATCGTGGTGGGTGGACCAAACATGTTCGGCAATGGCCGAGTGTTCTATGTCCGCTAAGTGGATTGCTCTTTTGTGTTCTGAAAGATGTTTTCCGAGCCGTCTCCCAGTTTCCCCAATGTAGTAGCTAGTGTTTTCACTTTAGAGATGAGGAATCTTAACTTTCTGCCTGGAAGTTGTACGCATTTTATCCCATGTGATTTTAGGAGCCTAGAAACCTGTTGTGATAGGTTTGGGTAGTATGGGATAAAGGTGCTCGCATTTCACACCCTCATGTTCCACTCTTAACTGTCAGTTTGACTGAGGAAGGTTAACAAATTAACTGAAACCTTTTGTATGTATCTAATTTAATATATGTTATTCCTATTATTAAACTTGTCATATTTATTCTGTCTCCATTTCGCTCTGTGTCCGCAGAAATCCAACAGTAATAATGAATTCAGAGCACACAGGCCTCTTTAATCATATTCAAACCGTTCTTGGCCAACAAACATACGACATAGTCGTGAAACTGCAAAAGAATTTCGTTTCTATAGGCCGTGGTAAACAACATTTCAGATTTGCCCACAGGTGCAAATCGAACAACGTCATCCTGAAAGGATTTCTCTACAAACCTCCAGCTACAAGACCCTGAACATTTGGAATGGTTGCCTTCATTGAGACTTACAAAATGCTTCAACGAGTAAAGCAGCCCTGCTAGTCGAACTTAGAAGTTTAGTTCCTGATCCTGTTTACACTGATATAATCCATACCTTGTGCTCCCAAGCTGTCAGAGAATCTGAATGCTACTGTACACGTTTTAATTGGCGAGTTCCGTGAATTTTCATCATCAGCAAGTTGCACACAGTTTGTATTGAACTTAAGCAACAAACAGTTATCTACAAAATGTAGTAGATCTGTTGACTCTGGGTATGAAATTTACTGTTCTCCCAAAAAGCCCACCAATCACTGATATTTCCTTAGGCGTAGAAGCATGTTTAACACGTTTCCCTGAAGAAGTAGCAAACACAATTCGCCTAAAAAAATGCAGCAATTTTGCATCTTGCTCGGCCTGCTTCTTCCAATCTCAACCGTAAACAAATTTCTGCCCTTAAGTCTTTGAAACAAGACTCATCCATCGTCATCCTACCAGCAGATAAAGGATGTCGAACAGTCATAACGAATCACACAGATTACAAGACAAAAGCCCTGCTGCTCTTGCAGGACACTTCTGTTTACCAACCTTTAACCGTTCCTCCCATCAAAGCCTTGGAAAGATGGGAGTCTAAAGTGAACATCCTCGTCAACAGTTGGTTTAAACAGAAGAAAATAACAGAATCCATATGTAATTGCCGCTGTGCTTCCAGCTGCCAGATTCCACGGACTACCAAAAGTTCACAAAGAAGGTATAACGTTAAGACCCACTGTCTCCTGTTGTGGCTCGCCGAGTTATCAATTAGCGAAGTTTGTCTTGGGGCTCCTTTCTCCCCTAGTAGGCAAGACCACCAACGCTTTTGGAGACGTCCAACAATAGTGAATTTATAGAACGGATCCGAACCCTATCCATCTCAGAAAATCAAATCATGGCATCATTTGATGTAGTCACTTTTCATCTTCATCCCAGTAGAACTTGCCATCACACGTGCAAAGCAACTCTTGGATAACGACCAAACCCTTGGCAGCAGCACCAAACTAACACTAGACGATATCTCCACTGTGCTTAACAGGTGGTGCAATTATGTTCAACGACTCCATTTACCAACAGGTGCACGGCACAGCCACGGGTTCCCCAGTTAGTTCAGTCACGGCAAATATCGCGAATTAGAGGGCCGTGCATTTACGAATGTACCAGATCCCATTACCTTTTGGTGTCGCTACATTGATGATGTGTTTGTGGTTATCCCCAGATATTCGAGGGTAACCACGAACACAAACCGACTCAGACCACCTCAATTCTCTGTTACCTTTCATAAAATTCACCATCGAGCTAGAATCGGACAACACCATACCATACTCATTATAGGTGGTAGATGACTCTCATCGACCGGTGCAATATTACCACTTTGCTTATTGGAGGCTTGAGGCTTTAGTTTCTAGAGCAAAGTTTCCGGTATCCCCACTCCCATACTTCTCTTTCGACCCATGTACGATACTAAGTACTATAGGTTGATACCTTTCGTGTTTGGGGTTTTCATAAAAAAAACAAACAAACAAAAAAAAAAAAAACTCCCTTGTCCGATGCGAGGGCATGCACTTGAAGACAACTATCGTAAACCAATGTGTGCTGGCCAATTTACCAACTTCCGGTCAGCACACGCGCGTAGCCATCTTCTTGCCACTGCACGAACCTTGCTAACTCGTGCCTGGACCCACTCTAGTTCTGTAGATGAGAGGTGCACCGAAATTGCTAAAGTCAAGGTGGATCTTGCGAGGTGTGGCTATCCCACCAATACCCTTGACGGGTGTGGCCTACAGACACACAGCCACATAGCAACCAACAGGAACATCCAAGATAATGACTCAACTACGAGCGCCTTTATCCCATACTACCCAAACCTATCACAACAGGTTTCTAGGGTCCTAAAATCACATGGGATAAAATGCGTACAACTCACAGGCAGAAAGTTACGATCCCTCATCTCTAAATTAAAAACACAGGTTCCCACCTTATTACAAAGTTGTCTAGTCTACCGCATCTCTTGCTGTGACTGCACTAGCTGCTACGTTGGGGAAACTGGGAGACAGCTCGGAAAATGTCTTTCGGAACAAGAAAGAGCAATCCACTTAGCAGACATAGAACACTCGGCCATTGCTGAACACGTTTGGTCCACCCACCATGACACTGGCCCCACTGCGATGTCATGATTGTAGATAGGTCCCACAACTACCGACAATGCGCCTGGTTGGAGTCGTTGAACATCATATGCTCTAATACCTCGGTCAACAGGAGCAGTGGATGTCGTGTCCACCCTATGATCAAAGCAACCATTCTGACGAATGACAAACATTGGCAACATCCACATGCATCACAACCACAGGCTTCAACATCCAACAATTAATCGTGCAGTTCACACACATGACTGGCAGTACACGCCCTCATGTTCCACTTTTAACTGTCAGTTTGACTGAGGAAGGTTAACAAATTAACCGAAAGCTTTTGTATATATCTAATTTAATACGTTTTTCCTATTATTAAACTTATCATATTTATTCTATCTCCATTTTGCTCTGGGTCCACAGTAATCCAATAGTAATAATGAATCCGGAGTGCACAGGCCTCTTTAATCATACTTTTGTTGAGATTTTAGAAGTTTAAAATTTAATGACTTTTGGACAAATTGTCCCAATTTGACAATTTATTGATTTTATATAGTTATGTACCCTGTGATATGACATTACTCCACAGTCACAGCTGTGAGGCAGGGAAGAATCAACTTTTTGTAGCTATTTCCCACTCTCCCCTCCCTGCCATACTGGATTTTAATATAAGCTATGACTTTTGTGTGCACAACCTATATTCACAGGGCTGATTTTCATGTTGTGCGAGTGGAAAATCCTGGTGCAACTTACAAGGAAAAGCCTGTGAGTTATCCACTCACCACTTATGAGAGGCTAACTACAGCATCTACTGAAGATAAGCAAAGAATTCCTATAGTTGCAGAGGAAAATTAAATCCAGATCTCTCCAAACAAGTGACAAGTCTGTAAGCATTTTGTAATTTTCTATTAATAACAAATATCTGATTTACTTTCGATTCCTTCTACTGTTTTTATAAGACACTAGGTCCAGTAATTAATATTAACTATTTTTAAAAGAAGACGTGTTTGCAGTTAATTGCTCCTATAATTTATGGCACTGAAAAGTATTTATTGATGGGTGGGATTTATTTATGTCTGCATGATGCAACTAACACTATTTTGGGAGTTGCATCATGCAACTCCCAAAAAAGATTGCACTTTTCCAGGACAAAGTTTTCTATATTGGGAACCTGGCTTACACATATGAACATGCACACACAGGATTTTATTTTATTGTATTATTACATAAGCTACCTTATGTAATTCTGCCGAATGGAAGCACAACAGACACTACACATTACTCTAACATTTATTTAATGAGTCAAAACTTAACATTCAAATACCATCACAACACGATAATGTAACTGTCTGATATTCCTTCAGAAAATGCATGCTGACATCCTCAGAAATGATGGCATAATCTGAATTTGAACCCAGTAACATAGGTAATGAGGTGACATCCACCAAAAGGCATAAAATATAAAATTAACTGGGTCACGAGTGAAACACTTAAAATTTTTATGTCACACTGATCCTGCATAATATGTAAAACCAAATGGCCCAGCAGCAGGTGCCTTTCAAAGAGGCTATAAGGCCTCAATGAAAGACATTTGCAATGAAACAGGAAGAGGAAATATCAACAGGTGTAAACTAGTTAACTCTCAGCAAGATGTAGATGAATGTTTATTTGAAGCATAGTACTAGAAACTTAGAGTTCTGTAACACAAAGTTAAAGTTATTGTTTGTGGAGTGGGGGGGGGGAAATAACGTTGATTGTTCCCAATAATTATTTTTAAGTAGTATAATAATGTATTGTTTTGTTTCATTATGACTACTTAATGTTAAGTATGCAGGAGCATACTTAACATATTCTGGGTAAAACTGATGGCTAATTTTACAGCTGAAAGCTTAAATTACTCACCTCTAGATCCATATTGGGTAGGGTTAAATTTACATAAAGGAAAGTAAAAGTTTTCAATTATATTAATAGATTGATTAATTAAAAAACATGTCTCTAGGAAGCGAGAGTGCACCATCTTTTTCCTGGTTGTCATTTATAAAATTATAAAAAGAAAATTCGCGTAGCGAATCTTCTTCATATAATTTTATAAATGACAACCAGGAAAAAGGTGGTGCATTCCCTCTTCCTAGAGACATGTTAAATTAATTTTTAAATACCATTCTTTCAAGTTATACTGTTTAAATTTATGTAACATTTTTCAAGAAAGCATCCTCTATATGACTATTGTGTTGATTAGTTGTGCTACTTGCTCTAACGTGAGTTAACCAAGAAAAGACTCATCTCTTAATAAAGATGTATCTGCTTTTAAGTTTTTCATAGCATAAATTTTGTGTGTTCATTAATCACTTAATCTTCAAATTATTAATTGCAATTTAATCTATTTTAAGGTTCTTGCAGCAGCTATGCCTTCTGGTTTTTCACACTGTGTTTTTGGAAAAGGCCTCTGTTTGATTTTCAGAGATGGAAGATATTTTTTGTTCCATCCACTGTGGGCAAAGACTGATTTTCTCTATCTTAGACTCCTGGTTTTTTCATCCTAAAGAACAGCTGCAATTTACAGACATCATCATCATCATCAGCCATTTTCAATCCACTGCAGGATGAAGGCCTCTCCAGCAACTTTCCAGTTCCTTCTGTTTTGAGCACTGGCCATCCATTTACTACTCAAAAACTCATGAATTTCATCTATCCATCTCCGCCTTTGTCTTCCAGGTTTTCTTCTAGATCCTCTTGGGTACCATTCTGTTATTTTCTTAGTCCATCTGTCATCATGTCTTCGAGCTATGTGTCCTGCCCAAGACCATTTTAGTTCTTTAGTTTTGATAAGAATGTCCTTTACTTGAGTTTGCTGCCTAATCCACGTGTTTCTCTTCTTATCTAACAGTCTGATTCCCAATATAATTCGTTCCATTCTTCGCTGTGTAGTTATTAGCTTCTCTTCCATTCTTTTGGTGAGTGCCCAAGTTTCACTTCCATAAGTCATGGTGGGGAGTATACATTGATTCATTATTTTACGTTTCAGACAAACTGGGATATTGCTCTTCAGTATGTGACTATATTTCCTGAATGCAATCCATCCAAAATTTATTCTTCTCTTGACTTCCAGCCATTTATCATTATTACAGCTAATAACTTGTCCCAGATAAGTATATGACTCCACCTTTTCAATTACTGCTACTTCAATCATTATTTCCTTTCCGTGGCATACTTGTTCATCATTACTTTTGTTTTAGCCATATTCATCTTTAGTCCAAAATCCTTACTAATTGTGCATAACTGATTAAGATTTTCCTCTAATTCTTTGGAATCGTGGCTTATGACCACAATGTCATCTGCAAATCGTAAATGGTTTAGGTACTCTCCGTTCACATTGACTCCTTTCTGCAACCAGTCTAATCTTCTGAAAGCTTCAAGGGCAGCAGTAAACAGCTTCGGAGATATTGTGTCTCCTTGTCGAACTCCTTTCTCGATTTTAAATTTGCTACTGTCTTTGTCTAGTCTAATAAAG
Source organism: Mastigoproctus giganteus (assembly GCF_048544385.1). Classification (NCBI taxonomy): domain Eukaryota; kingdom Metazoa; phylum Arthropoda; class Arachnida; order Uropygi; family Thelyphonidae; genus Mastigoproctus; species Mastigoproctus giganteus. The sequence continues at coordinate 218,292,211 of NC_143577.1, read as the reverse complement.
GATGTAGCACTCTCATATATTTTCTTCAAAATCATAATATATGGAGTATCTATGCCTTGTCTTTCCAGTGCCCGAAACATTGCCTTATGCTGTATGGAGTCAAATGTCTTTTCATAATCCACAAATGCCAGGCATAATGGTGTTTTACATTCATTTGCTTTCTCCATTAGCTGTGATATTACGTGAAGGTGATCCATAGTTGAGAATCCTGTCCTAAAGCCAGCTTGCTCTTTCAGTTGATTCTCATCAAGTATTCTTTCTAATCTGTTAGTAATGACCCTTGTGAACAACTTGTAGATATGGGATAACAAGCTAATTGGTCTATAATTTCCAATTTCTGATTTATCTCCTTTCTTATGCAGCAAAACTATGATTGCATTATTCCACTGCTTAGGCATCACACCTTTTCTAATGCACTTTGTGAAGAGCCTTGCCAGTTTTTGTGTTATGTCTCTTCCTCCCAATTTTAACAACTCTACAGTAACTTCATTTTCCCCCGGGGCTTTCCGATTCTTCATTTTCTTCAATGCATGTTCTACCTCATCAGGAAGAATATCGGGTATGTCGTATGTGTTGCTACTTTGCAATCCATCTTCCCCACTGCTGGTATCATTCCCTCGCTCCTTGTATAATTCTCTATAGTAGTCTTCTGCTATTTGAATTATGCCTTCTCTGCTGTTTATAAGTACACCATCGCTATTCTTCAGTTTCAGTATCATTTGTCTTTCTGTATTACTTCTCATGGCTGCTGATTTAAATCCTTTGTTTTCCCTTAATGCTTGTTCTACTTTTCTTGTGTTAAATCTTCTTATGTCCTCTCTGAGTCTCTTTCTAATGGCTTTGCATAACTCAGTATACTCAATTTTCTCCCTGTCAGTGTTTTTCTTGCTCTTCATTTGTCGTCTTTGGTTCATCATGACAAGTGTTTCTTGACTAATTTTTTCTTCTTTGGATTTCTGTTTCCCTATAGGTTTCTTGGGCTTTATCACTTTCAAAAAGTTGTAATATTCCTCGTCGATATCTTGGTCCTCAGCAGTCTGCAGAAGCTCATACTTGTTCTTAAGTTCCAGTACATACTGCTTTTTCTCCTCTTCTGTTATCTCAAAAGACCTTTGTATTATTTACTCGAGTCAGTTTTTTCCTTTCCTTTCCTACATCTATATCAAATGTACATCTTACCATTCTGTGATCACTTCCAACATTTACCTTATTCAGGACGGTAACATCAGTCACAATATATCTTCTGTTAGTGAGGATGAAGTCGATTTCATTAGTTGTTAATCCATTTGGACTCTTCCATGTCCACTTTCTGTTCACCCTTTTCTTGAAAAAAGTGTTCATTACTGACAGTCCTTGAGATTCTGCAAATTCCACAAGTCTTTCACCTCTTATTTCTTTCACCAATTCCAAAATTTCCTATAGTTCCTCTTTCTGCGCTGTTTTGCCTTTTTCCAACCTTAGCATTGAAGTCCCCCATAATAATAGTGTAGTGGGTTTTCTGCTCATCTAGAAGACTCTCAATTTCAGTGTACATTTCTTCAACCTCTTCATCATCATGGCTCGATGTTGGTGCATAAATTATTATAATCTTTAGCTTGTACCTCTTAGAAATCTTGAGTATTAGTCTTGACACCCTTGGTGATGTACTTTTGAATTCCAAAATGTTGTTTTTAAAATCTTTATGGACCAGAAACCCAACTCCACCTTCACTCCTTTCACTGTTTCCATTGGTGTACAGCAGATTTCCACTTGATAAACTTATAAGTGATTCATTTCTTCTTCTTGTTTCAGCCAAACCGATGATATTCCAATTCACATTTTCTAATTCCTTTTCCAGCTCTAATATCCTGTCTTCACCGATGAGTGATCGTACGTTATAACAGGCCAAGTTCAATTTCCGTGCATGGCAGCCTGGTCGTACCCAGAGATTCTTAGCACCCTCTGCTTCCACTCTGATCCTCTCGCTGCCGTAAGAGGGAGAGTGAAAGCTGCTGGGGACTGAGGGCCATTTGTATTGTTGTGCTCTCATTGCTGGAGGGTTTGGTCTTTTCCTCTTCACACTGACCAGGCGTCTTGAAGAGAACCACTCTACACGTTCGTTGCCACCTAAGTGACGTAACAAGGCTTACCATCGAGAAGGTGTGCATGAGTGGATTTTAGGGAGGCAGGCCAACCGGACTTCTCCTAAATCTTCTGTAATAGAGAGATATTGGATCCATCAGTGCTTTAGGCTGAGTGTCTGATAACACCCAGGATACCTGTTCCCCTCTAAGCCCCTCTAATTTAACACCCAGGATACCTGTTCCCCTCTAATTTACAGACACTACATACTAACCTTAGCTGCTTTGTCCACATCCTAAACTACCAAAAAAGGCTTAAGTTCTGCAAATTGCAACATCTGGAGCTGAGGCACCTGCAAGGTGATCTGACTGAGGTGTATAAGGTCTTGAATGGTTTGAGAAAGCTTAATGCTGATGGGATTCTTCCTCTTGCTCAGATTAAGCACCTGAAGGGGGGGGGGGCATAAATTCAAATTGAGGAAACACAGTCGTAGAATAGATGTGTGGAGATTTGCCTTTAGCTGGCAGGTGGTTGATTGCTGGGACAAAGTTTTGGAGTAAATAGAATGGATGGGTGAAATGGGATGGTTTTTTTTTTTTTTTTTTGCTGATGCTGTATAAGCTTGCTTTCTTGCATCATATGCCTCTACTAATACTACTGCTAAACAACCCAGTAACTATTAATACTACATTAATTTTACAGTAATTTGATGGAAGGGAAGTTAGTCGTAAATTTCTAAGAAATTTTTTTTGAACTGTTACTCGATTCTTTAAGCATAACAAAATAAGTCTCATACCGACGCTTGACTTTGAGGCTGTGATTTGGCAGGCATTTTATCAAGTATATTGGACTTCTTTGTAACTTTGAGTTCCTGTTTCTTAGAAGGAAGGTAACCATCCTTTAAAGATATCTGAAAAAAATTAAACAGTATAATAAAGTCTTTTTAATATATCAGTATTTCCAATTATTCAAGTAAGAATAGTCATTCGCTTATAAAGTTATTTCAAAAGTCCATAGTATAATGCCAACTGCTTGGTAGAATATGCAAGTAGTAAGGCAAGCCAAGTAAGCAAAAAATATAAAATAAACTGGGGGGGGGGGGGTATAAATCAAGATAAAGTGTGTAGATATGTTATGTACTTGTTTACTTTCTATTTTTCACTTATTTGGCTTGCCATATGACTGGCATACTTTTCATTTATATTTAAATTATGCTTCCACATCATGTGGTAAGCAATGCTTTGCAGCCACTGATGTTTGCAATACTGGTTTTCTTCCTTCTTCATTTTCCTTACTTCTTTTTCTTTATTGCCACCTATAGCTCAATTTCTTCTGGATGTATTCTTATTTAACTGTTACTTTGTGCTAGTGGTTTGGTGTTGCCATGCGAGTGCTCTGATCTGTTCTGGTATAATTTTTCATTGCATAAGGGCCACCATTATTCAAATCTATTGCATTGACAATCTGATTAGTGTATGTGTCAGTTCAGTGATGTATTGACCATTGTTGGCCTTGTAGGCCTCTGACGAGATGAGGCAATGGTTAGTCTAATTTTTTTTTTTTTTTATTCATTTTATTTAATTTTGTTAGTCACATGTTGTGTTTGGTATTTGTCTCCTTTTATAGTGATATTTCACATAGTTTGGATCTGGTGTTGTTGAGAACCACTAAACTTTAATTAATTGGCATTTTTGTAAATCTATTTCTTTGGTATTTTTATCAGTTGGTATTTCTTTTAAATTATATTGAGGTGTATTCTTTCTACTACACCCTTTATCTTGATTTATTTCTCACTCCCTTTGTTGCTGCATTATGTACTGGTTTACTTTCTACTCTTCACTTGTTTGGCTTGTCGTACAACTGGCTATTTTTCATTTATATTTAAATTATGTTTATGCAATATGTGGTGGGTGATGCTTATGATACTGATTTTCTTCTTTTTCCCATTTTTCTTTTTCTTACTTTATTATTTTCTTTATGAAAATAATTAATTAATTATGTTAAGATGAAATTCAACTGATGTACAGCAAAAGTCTATTACATAATTATGACTTACTTATGGGAAGACCACTATAACAATATCAGTTAACAATATTAAATCAAAGAAAACTGTAAAGGAAAATGGCAAAATATATATAAATGTGAAAATTTTTTTTTTGTACATGCTTTTACAAATTGCATCTTTTGCTTAATTGTAACCATTATTAATACTGCACATTATAATATTGTTCTTCAATATTATTGACAGCATGACTAGCTATTTTGTTTCCACCTTTGTGGTTCAGTAATTAACATTTAGTTGTAATATGTGGCCATGTTTGTTATAAAATGAACTGTGCATCTGAAAAAAAAAAAAAAAAAAAAAAAACAGCATTACTTTTTAAACTACTATTGAAGTTTCTTTTCCATAGGAAAATGCATTAGGGGTATATTTTAATATAAATCTTATTGGGGTGGGAAAGAATGAGGGGTGTTACAGCCAAAATTTGAAAAATAATTAATGCCCACAAGAATAACATTGTTAGCAAAAGAGAAATCTTTGTTGTTCCCCTTCATTATCTTTAAAAATAAATATACAATTACAGATTCCATTCTTTGTAAGTCCTCCACGGAAGAGGGGAAACATTTGGGCATATCAATTTTGCAACCAATCAATCGATTTTCTCAAATCTAGCAAACTTGGAACCTGATTCTTGCCAAACCTTATAATAATTCACAAGATTTTGGATGATTGTATTAGAGTCATGCATAAATGTGAGCAGGGGGCAAAATACTGCAAATTGGTTCACTTAATATCAATGGTTCGACTGTTGGTGATCCTGCTCAGGTTGCTGACAAACCAAATGAGCATTTTGCATCTACATTCACACATAAGGAATCCTTTAGGGAAGTGGAAGCTAGAAGTTTATCAAACTCTAATAGAGCTAAATGATTTTGTGATAACTGAGAGGAAAATGGAAGAGAAATTGTTGAAGTTAAACATAAGAAAGACACCTGGGGTGAATGGGATTCAAGGTAGGTCCCCATAGATGGGAGATGTGGGAATGTATTCCCAATTCACAAAGGGGGAATCAAAGGGTAACAAGTAATTACAGACCTGCTAGTTTAATTTCTGTTCCAGGTAAAATCATGGCATCACTGGTTAAATAAGTAATGCAGGATCATTTACACAATGCAGTTATATTTAAAACACAGCATGGGTTTGTTAAGGGGAAATCTTGTCTGATAATTTGAGTGGATACTACAATGTGGTCACAAAGGAACTGGATGCAAAAAATAATCTGGATATTATATACTTGGATTTCAGGAAAGCTTTTGATACTGTTGCCCATAAAAAACTGCTCTACAAATCGGAGCGCAATGTGGCATTATAGGCAAGTTACTGCTATGACTAAAGAGGTGGCTGAGTGGGGAAACAGTGGCAATCAACTGACACTGCTCTTTGTGTCCTAATGTTATCAGTGGAGTCCCCCAGGGTTCAGTGTTGTGCCATTGTTGTGTTATTATGTGTTTTCTGTATTTATCAATAATATCGATGAAGGCACATCAGGCTTAATTTCAAAGTTTCAGGTGATACAAAGGTTGGCATGGTGGTTAATGATAGTAATGCCAATATACTACTGCAACAGGATTTAGAAAAGTCAGGCAGATGGGCTAAGAAATGGCAACTGAAGTTTAACATTGACAAATGCAACATACTGCATATGGGTAGCAGTAAATCCCAGAGTAACATATCAACCATTTTGGTACCATACTCAGGGTAGTAGAAAATGATAAAGAACTATGGTGGGGGAGGGGGTAATTGTGCAGTCAGATATGAAGTTCTCTGAGTAGTGCTATAATGTACCTAGCTTAGATTAGGAGAAATTCTTATTTTGACATTTCTTTCTTGTCTAAGTGTATTTTAGAATACCAAGGTTCTGTATTATAAGTAGATTTTAAATGGTATGGTATTAGCTTTTATATGGTTTCGACATATTGAATAAACTTAAGAAAATAAGAAACATCAGTAATATTTGGGCAGTTATCTGTGGATTCATTACAGCTTGTAAAGGTCTTTGAAATTCCCTATTAAATTTTGGACAGTTCACCATGATGTGATACATACATAGTGGATCTCGACAGTTTTGACAATGAGGGGCTTCACCTCTGAGTAGGTACAAGTGAGTTACATGTGTATGTAACTCACATGTAACGCACTTGCTCAATTCGCAATTGAGCAAGGGTCACTTCTTCCATGTCTGCTGGATCGGAAACTAGTATGCCATGGTCATTGCCATTGCTCTATACTGCTTTGGTGGATTAAGGACTTATATCAGTAATCTATATATGATATCGAGTGAAAGGCATAATCAGAGGTGGTGGGTTCTCTTGCTGCTTTGTCTGCTCTTTCATTTCCAGTTTTTTTCTGTGTGGCCTGGGATCCAGCAGAATCTGATATTGTGATTTCTTTGCAATAGCTATGATACTGAATATTGTACCTGTTGTAGCAAGCAGAAAAATCCCATCAGCATTGAGCCTGCTCACACCATTCAAGGCCTTATACACCTCAATTAGATCACCTCGCAGGTGCCTGTCTCCAGATGCTGCAACTTTCAGAATTTAACCTTTCTAAGTAAGGGCACCCCTTTGTTCCTCTCACCAATCTTGTTGCCCTTCTTTGTACTCGTTCTAGCAAATCTACAACCTTACTAAAATGAGCCTCCAAACCTGCATACAGGTCTGAAGGCCAAGGGGATAATCATCTCTTTGTCTCTGCAAGAAAAATTCCTATATATCATCGACAATACTCCATGACCTGCACTGCTCAAAGAACTTCATATCTGACTGCACAATTACTCGTCCCAGGTCTTTTTCATTCTACACTTCCCTGAGTGTTGTACTACACAGTTGGTATGTTTCTCTTGGGTTACTGCTACCCATATGCAGTACTTTGCATTTGCCAATATTAAACTTCAGTTGCCACTTCTCAGCCAATCTGCCTAACTTTTCTAGATCCTATTGCAGTAGCATACTGTCATTAACAACCCTGCCAACCTTTGTATCATCTGCAAACTTGAATATTACACCTGATATACCTTCATCGATAAATACATAAAACAACAATGGGCCCAGCACCAAACCCTGGGGGACTCTACTAATAACATTAGTCAGTATTCTCCCCAGAAAATTTTGCCAGCCGGGTGGCATTATGAAGTAGCCAGGTGGGGAAGTGTAATACTTCGCAATATTATAATATTTTTCTGTTATTTATAAAGGTAACTTAAGCGATCCAGAGCAAAAATTAATTGCATAATTTCACATTATATGCTCCTGTCACATTGACCTTGATCACATAGTATGTTCGAATTAATATTGATCAAGCTCAGTGAGCAGTAACCATATGGTACCGTGGGAACTGCAAAAATTTTAGCCAGGTGGTGCACCCATTCGATAGGTCCTGGGGAGAACACTAAGTCCACGAAGAGCAGTGTCCATTTATTACCACTCTCAGTCATCTCCCACTCAACCATCCCTTTATCCATTGTAGCAACTTGCCCTTAATGCCATACCGCTCCAATTTGTACAGCAGTCTTACTAAGTATATGATAACAAAAATATTTTTTGCATCCAGTTCCTTTGTAACCGCATCATAGTATCCAATCAAATTATTCAGACAAGACCTCCCCCTTAACAAACCCATGCTGTGTCTGAACTATTACTGCAGTCTTGTCTAGATGATCCTGCAACACTTCTTTAACTAGTGTCTCCATTATTTTCCCCCAGAACAGAAGTTAAACTAACAGGTCTATAATTATTTGTGTCACCTTTCGAACCCCCTTTGTGAATTGGGGATACATTTGTACATCTCCAGTCCATGGGGACGGACCTCCCTCCTGCCTATCTAAGGATGCTCTCATAATTATGGCTAAGGGTTTGCTTACTTCTCTTGCTGCCTCCTTCAATATAACTGAATAGATTCCATCCACCCCAGGTGCCTTTTTTTATATACATGTTGTATGCTGGTTGAACTATGGTGGAATAATATGTGCAATCACAGTAGCTATGTTGTCATAATTAAGCTCTCAGCTCAAGTGGAAATCTTTTAGATGGATGTTGTCAGGTGGATTCATTTGTGGTTGGGCTTGGTATATGTTTTCCCAGTTAGATGAAAACTGAAAGTCTCTATTTGGATGGTCGGTGATAGGTTTTATATTGGTAGCATAGTGTAATAACATGTTCTGTCATCTAAACTGTAGTGAAGGTTCATGGGGCTCTGTATAGGTGAAGTTCGGAAAGCTCCAAGTGCACTGTGGTGTATGGGGTCTAACCATCTCAGTGCACTTAGTTTCACTGAGTCATAAACAGCTGCTCCATGATCTAGCTTGGAACAAATTATTGCTCAATAAAGTTTAAGAAGTGTATATTAATCTAACCCCCAAGTTGTTGTGGAAAGGATTTTGACTATGTTTAATTTCTTGAGGCACAAAAATCTGAGTTGTTTAATGTGTTCAAGGAATGTTAGTTTCTTATCCAAGAGAAGCCCTAAGAATCTTATACTTGTTAACGTAGATGCAAATTTTATCCAGGATGCTTTCCTACTGGCTCTTGCTCATGCCTTTTTGAACAATATTAGGTTCTTGGTAGTTGTATATCTTTGAAAAGTATTCCAAGTTTTATTTCTCTCTCTTTTAGCCCGTAAACATTCTTTATTCTATCATGATTTTGGATGAGTTGAAAAGTGTGTCAATGTTTTTGGAACAGTCTGCTCTGCATCTTGGATCTTAGTTTATTTGTTACATATTGTACTGCTGCATTTAATTTTGCAATAGATTTATACATTTTCCAATTTGTATATCATGAAGTGGGAATGTTTCACCATTCCCACTTCATGATTTTTATTAAAGTGAACATACAAAGTTTCATAGGACTTCCAAACAGCTTTGGCAGTTCTAGCACTGCAGGCTGCCCATTGAAGTCCAAATATTCTCCCTATTTTCAGTACTTTAGTTCCAAACTCTTTAGAAATATAATTTAACTCTCTTTGATGCTTATTTGAAGTATAAAAATAAACAGTTTATCAAGAAAATGCTGACTTGTTTTACATCTCTTATTGCATCTTCAACAGACAACTGAATATGGTGGGCGAGACAGTGCCAGATACAAACATTTGGAAATTTTTTCCAAAATTTTGGCAGAAACTCCTGAATTTTTTCCTAACACCACACTGGTTCCATCTGCACAAAATCCAATAAGATTTTCACATAAAGAATTTTCATTGAAACCATACTTCTCCAGAACTGATGTCAAAGTTTGGTAAATTATTTCTGATGTTGTTCCTTTCTTCAAACTATCTTCAAAGTTTGGAATTTCTGATTTTAAATAAACTATTAAGATGCTCTTATGTGAAATAGTTGAAGCTTTGTCAATAATAACTGAAATTTTACCATGTTGACTTATCAGTTTTCCAAAAACTTTCTTTCTTATTTCAGTGGAGATGTGTTTGGCAACAAGTGAGACCATAAATCTAGAATGCAAAGATACTCCCAAATTGACCACATTATTCTTTTTTTGCGAAGCTATTATATGGTATTAAAGATGTTTATAGTGCTGTTTAAATATTTTTCATTAGCCATGTCAATACTGTTTGAAATAATATTTTTTTTCTGATGTTTTGATTATATGTAATGCTTTTTGTGTTAAGCTGACTCATGATGTTCTTTCAGTTTTTTTCTCATTGATGATTGCATATTCTTTTTATTAGAACCGTGAGCTTTGACAGAACATGACTGCCACCTGATGAAAATATGTAAGTGTTTAGCACCGAAAGTGCTTAAAGATAAAGCCTTTCAGCACCACTGGCATCTCATGTTCACATCATTGGCAATAATAAGTCATTTGTACTTATTTTTGAAATAATCCAATTGCTTTTTGTTCCAGAAATGCAAATTGTTTATTGCATTTTGTACTAACTTCTGCTCAGAAAGAGAAAATCTTTCAGGCTGTATTGATTGTTGCACAGTGTTATATGAATTTCCAAGTCATAGTTCAATATCAACAGTATCGTAGCTCTCTCTCTTGTTTGTTCCATTTTTAATAAAATTTCTGTTGTTGAACGTTTAGTAGAAATGTTCAAAATTTTATCCAAACTGTTGCCTCTTCATTCTAAGGGTTATGATTTGAACAATTTATTATAAATGTAAAAGTAAAACTCCACATGCGTTACTTATTGCTATGAGTAAAATTTTGAGAATTAAGGAGCACGCACACAAGCTCAGTGCCTAAAATTAGCTCAAACTACTGATGCGGAAAAGAGTGAAACTGGAAGATTACAAGGGATTCAACTTATACTTAAGATTGCTAATTAGCAATCTTAATCTCGCATAACTTACTGCATTAACATAGCTATAACACACTATATATTTACTTGGACAAGTGCCAGTACGCCTGTTCTTTTCCCCACTACCGTGCAATGGTCTACGCCATATGGTCCACACTCCGGCATGGTACAACAGTAAGTAGCATCTTTGACCCTCTGCTTAGACTCCTTATTTTACTTTAAATCCTTCATGAATATCTATTCTAATTATATCAGTAACTATTACTATTATACTTTATATACACACACACAGTAAAAAACTTGCTTCAAAATCTAGAAATATGTAGCGTATTCTACCACTATAGAAATTGCCTGATCACTAAAAATTCTTGGTGCTTGCCGCCCACCTGCTGTTGAAGTTGATAGCTTAAATAAATTCAAGAAAGAACTAGACAAACTATTGTCTAGTTTTTCCTTGGATAGGTAAAATGAAAGGTGTTTTTTTTTTTTTTTATGTCTGATGCTGTATGAGCTTGCTTTCTTGCATCATATAGCACTACTAATGCTAATGCATTCCAAAAAATGTTGCATGAGTAGGTGTGCTGCTGCACTGCATTTAACACTCAATATTTTTGGAAACAGAACCTAGAAACAGTTTAAAATGAACACTTTATAATTCTATTTATTTATTTTTATATTATACTGATAATAAAAATAAATAATGTTTTTATAAACAATAATTTGTTTACCTAAAAAAAAAAAATAATAATATTTCAACTACATTTCCAAAGCACAGGGAGAGTAAGTAAGGAGTCAATTGTATATGATTCAAACAAGCAGATGTAAGAACAAAACTTTTTTTTTTTTTTTTTTTTTCCAACCAGATATTAGTTCTGTATTAATATAAAGAAAATAATTTTTTAAAAAAAATGAGAAAATAAAATGTAAAAAATCAAAAACAATATACGGTTATTTGGTTTTTAGGAGCATTAGCAAATAAGGCCATATTGCTCCAGGGATATGTGGTGGTCATTCCCTGACCTTTCCGCATCCTCCGTATTTATTGGTCATGGGCTCGAAACCCGGTCTAATCGAGAAGCGTGTGCTATGGAGGCACCTCATAACCCTCGGATTTACCGGACGATGACAAAAAAAAAAAAAAAAAACTTTTTAAAAAATTTAGAACCTATTTATATCTGATAGCATTATACATAAGACGGCACGTCTGATGTACGACACTTCAGACAGATGTGCTGAAAATTCCTTCTAATGAAATAAAGGCTGTTTTACTGCTACATAATGCACCTGCTCACTCTAATGCTGACAGGTTAATTAGCAGGGATGGCAGAATTAAATGTGTTTTTCTGCCTCCTAACACTACTTCATTGATACAGCCAATGGATCAGGGTGTAATCGTTGCATGTAAGAGGTTGTATAAGATATGAAACCCGGTGATGGTTGTTTTGTAAGAAACAGAAAATGCAGAAGAAGATAAAAGAGGCACCAGGACACTGCAAAATTTACATGCATAAACATCAGATCTGTTTTTCGATTTAGTAACTGCATGGAAAGATATGAAAATTGTGATTCTTTCAATTATGTTAATATTAATATTGAATATTATGTATTTTTTTTTTAAATTTTTTTGTATGTTTTTATCGACCTACCTTGGCCAATGCTTGGAAGTAGTTGTTGTACGACATAGAACCTGAAATGGACTTTGAGGCATCTAATTTTTGGAACACTCTTCTGAGGGCTGGCAACAAAAATGCAACTGAGAATGATGTGGAACAGTGGCTCGAATATGATGAAAGTGATCCAGGCTATCAAATTTTTTCTGAGGGAAAGAATGCAGAAAATATTCTCCATGGAGAACAAGAGGACGATGATGATGACAAAGACAAAGAATCAGTTGCACCTCATCCTAAATTGTCTGTTATAAGACGACAACATATGGATGATATCATACATTGAATCATCGTCAGACCCTGGTGTGCTTCCTTATTATGAACATTTTAGAGAATTTCGATTTACAGTAATAAGGAAGCAACACCATGGTGTAAGGCAACTGAAGCTTGATTTCTTCAAGACCACTTCATCAACTGGACCTGTTTCACCAGAACCCTCTAATTAACACCTCTCCCTCCATACGACAGTTGTTTCTGACTTTGAAAATTGTGATTCTTTCAATTAAGTTAATATTAATATTGAATATTATGCATCTTTTTTAACATTTTTTTTGTATGTTTTTTATTCAATGGAGTTAAAGAATTTTAAAGCCCCCCCCTCTCTAAAATGGATTTAAATGAAAAAAGTAATGTTCACATTGAACACAACTTTGTGTGAGCTTTTAAGAAAAATAATAATAAAAAAAAAAAGTTGTGAAAACACTCCATTAGTTACACTGTATAGTTTTTGATGTGTTTAATTAAAATAAAGTTTGGTTCCTGTCGTAAATTTATTTTTTTATATTTTTAAAGATGTTTTAGTATAAATTACTCAATGTACATTATAAGGCCCGACGTAGCCGAGTGGTCAGGAGTGTGAGTGCAGTAGCACACGTTCTTTGAGTGGACTGTGGTTGAAGCCTGTCACTGCTAAATACGATTAACATTTGTATTGACTGATTTATTGTAAACTCCACTGACATGGTGGTCATGCCAGAGTATAAACAAGAGCATAATAATATTTTATTCATACTTATACATTATAATAACATTTTAAGTTCGTTATTAATATGTTAAATACATTCGATTTAATGGACTTTCAGCAATAGCGGACACCCTTTTCCCCAATGAGTCCGTTAAATAGAGGGCATGCTGTATATCTGTCTGGCTGACACACCAAAAACAGTAAAACTTATGAATATAAATATCTATTAGAATCATACACATAAATTTTAATATTTTTTCAGTATGATATTCACTTTCAATCTCCATCTTCAGAAATGTTGAGTCAAAGTTTTGTTCATAATGATGCCTTTGCTGTCTAGACTTGGCTTCAAGAGCATTTCTAAAGATCTGAAGTCAGTTGTCGTTTTCCTCACCTGGATGAATATTCTCACTCGGCATTGCCATGAACTGTTAAAATGTCAAGCATGACTGTGGATAAGCTGTTATATTTCAAACTTCTTGTATACTTGTCAGTTTCACAGCGAAAGACTACTGTACATTAAATCAACTTTATTTTTCCTTAATAGGATCTAGTAGGTTCCCCACACTGAAACTGGCAGAACTGATATTGCAAAACATCCATTGCTTGTTTTATTTTTATCTTTAAAAAATTTTAAATCACTGTTCAATGGAAACTTGAGTGCCATGTAGTCATATGCAGCAATAAAGTACCTCACTAAACAAAATAATCATCCTGGTCTAATCCAGTGGCACGCAAACTTCTTTTGCTCGATGCAAAAGAAGTTTGCTTTTGCTTCTTTTTCCACTGTTCAATGGAAACTTGAGTGCCATGTAGTCACATGCAGCAATAAAGTACCTCACTAAACAAAATAATCATCCTGGTCTAATCCAGTGGCACGCAAACTTCTTTTGCTCGCAACTTCTTTTGTCATCCTCCCTTGGGGGATGACAAGATTTTTAGAGAAGAAAATGACATTGTATAAATTATGTAGAAGAAAATTTTATTTGAGTACTCAGAAAGGAATAAAAAAATTTGTTTCCTTTTTAATTTACACATTAAAATAATTGTTTAATATTTTAACTGAATACAGCAAAAACAACAAATCAAATTCTTATTTTTCAGTAAGATTACAAAACAATGAGAAGGATGAGCCTGACTAACCGATAATATTTGGATGCAATATTTGAAATTGCTAATCTCATGTCATCTTCTGGATCAAGTCAGAAATGCTGTTTTGTTTTTATAGCTGTTAATTTTATGACATAAATATGTAGACCCAAAAGGCTTGTCCTCGGGTCTACAACTCTTTGTATCGCCATTTTCAATAATTCTGGATACTCATCTCAAAGGGAAAGCCAAAATTTTTCACAAGTTGTTGCCTTGAAACGAGCATATAATGCTTTGTCAGATGACAAGTCGATAAGATCTTTCTTTTGCTGAATGGTAATTTCGGGACATGAAGAGCAAATGCAATCAAAAGCAAAGAGATCACAGATCAATACAACTTTTTATCTGGAGATACATTAAATCGTTTGGAAAAATTCTTAATTAACATTGTTATGTTGGAGGCAATGATATCTCTAATTTGTAAAATGCCAATATTATTGCTATTAATAAAATCAGAAAACACGGGAACATTTCAATTTTATTATGCTCAAATGCAGTTTTCCAAAGGTTAAGTTTATTTTTGAAAGCTTCTGAATATTAATATACTTGTTCCCTGTCCTTGAACACTTAAATTTAAATCATTAAGTTTATTACAAAGTACAGTGAAAAAGTCTGCTGTTTAAGCTTCTACTTTCAATAAAGTTGATCACACTTACTGCATCTTTCAAAATTTTGTGCAAATCAGTTTGCATTTCCTTCGCTACTAATGCTTCCCTATGTATAATGCAATGATTTAGAAACTCATATTATAAAAGCAGTTGCCTTTATTTTGCCTTTTAAACTTTTATTTAATGCAGCCATCAGTACAAATCGCAACACAGTTGATACATGTTAGATTACTTGTTTGAAAGAAAATATTTATAACATCAAAAATCTTCTTGCCTATCGTTCTTCCAAAGTGGCGCTTCCATAGCCAGGTGGGCAGGAGCGGCAGTGCATAGCACACGCTTCTTGATTAGACCGGGGTTCGAGCCCGTGACCACCAAATATGGAGGATGCAGAAAGGTCAGAGGAATGACCACCGCATATCCTTGGAGCAATATGGCCTTAGTTGCTAATGCTCCTAAAAACCAAATAACAACAATCTTCCAAAGCTTTGCAAAATAGAAAATTCTCTAAAATATCCCCCTCGTAGCAGTATCCGACATATACAATAAGTTGGGAAAGGTTTGAAATACCTGTGGATTCATCTTTAACTGTATATGGCAAAAATTGGACTTTCTCTCTCAATCGATTTAATAAATTGAATTTTATGTTGTCTGCAATACGTCGTGAGACTGTGTCTCTGGACAGATGAATGGTACGATTTAAAAAATCATACTTTTCTCCATGCATAACAAATAATTTTTATTGCAGCAAGAATGCACCGAATTATGAAACAGAAGCTTGCGTACTATATATACACACACTTGCTATGTATATTTACTGCTACCGCACATTCACACCTCTGATCTTTAGGAGGCAATTTGAGAATTTCTGCTGATGGAAGCACGAATTAAGAGCTAAAGTTTTACAGTAAGGGATTAATTGAGTAGTACCTCTCAGCATTTGAGTAGTACTGAGAAGTCGCACTAGTCAGTGGCTTTGTGTGTCCATATGCAGTGAGCAAATTAAGACGTATTCCCTACGTGGCAGGCAGTTGGGTTCATTCATATCTCAGACTTAGTTCGAGTAGCAAGATTTCTACATCTACAGTACTGAAAAAGTAATTTTAACAACAAGTTTTTAGCTTTTATGTACACAAAAAAATAAATTTATTTAAAAATTTCTGCAACCCCTCTGGGAATCGCACCCCACAGTTTGCACACCACTGGTCTAATCTACTATGATAATCAATTTCCAAAATGAGAATGCAATATTTAAAAAACCGTTAATAATAATAAATCTGCACATAATATGTAGGGGTAATGACCTCAGCATATGGATGTGAATATTTGGACTGAATATCAAACATGGGCATAACATTTAGAAGAAACGAGTGAACTGTTTTATTCAATCCAGAAGAGAAGAACATGAGACTTTTTGCACAAGTAAGGATAACAAGCAAGCTGATAATTATCAGTTTGCTTGGTTTGTTTTTACCAGATGTTTGTGATTCAAAAGTTCTTTTTCTTGGGAAGTTCATTAATTTATCTTCTTTTAAAACTTATTTTGGATCATGAAGTGGATTTGAATATAAGTCTGTGGCACTCAGTAGCAATTGTTTGGTTTTCTTTTTTTTTTTTTTTTTTTTTTGATTTGGTAACTCTTAAATGCTCATGGTTTTTCTCACCACTTCTTTAAATAGACTTGTCAAAGGTTGCCACTGCTCTAACAGTATAATTGCACATTTAACCATAAACATGACATGTGGCTATAAATTTTATAGCAAATGAAGTGAACATTAGTCATGGTTCTGTTTGCAATTTGAGTTCTTGCACATTATAAGGTGGCTCCACAGGTAAGAGTGTTCTGCACAATTGCTGGAGTTTTGTACAGAGAGAGAGAGAGAGAGAATGGGTTTTTTTTTTTTTTTTTTTTTTGGGAACAAATTCTGATAATCGATGAATGCTGGGTATGTCACTATGACCCAGAAACAAAACAGATGGGCAAACAATGGAAACATTCATTTTCACCAATCTCCCAAAGAAGCCAAGGTTCAATTGTCTACCTCAAGGTCAAGCAGCCAGTCTTCTGAGATTCTAAAGGTATAATCCTTAAAGGTTAATACCCAAAAAAGCAACAGCATCATTGAGTACTACAGAAACCTTCTGGGAAAGATAAGAGAAGCTATTCAAAGGTGTCCACCTCCTAGCCACCAATGTTCCTCTTCCTGTCTCACAGTGTATTTTGCAATTAGGTGTGGCTTTGAAAATCTGTAACACCCACCTTATCTCCTGACCTCACACCTTCAGACTTCATCCACTTCCCTAAAATGAAGAAACCTTTAATGAGCCACAAATTTCAGACTGATGAAGAGGTAATTAATGAAGTGGAAGTCAGGTTTTCTGCTCAAAGTGCATACTTCAATTCAAGAGGCATGAAAGAACTTATCCACAGATGGGAAAAATGGTGCAATTCTAGAAGGTTGGGAAGGATGAAATTTCCAGAAAAATTTCAAATCCCTAACTCATATTTCTAAGTGAGGGTAAATACTTTATTGACTGCCTCTTGTAGGTATAATAAATAAATATGCAGAGGGTAATAATGATAATTTCTAATGATTTATGTTTAATAGAATAAAAATTCAAACTGACACCTTACTACTCAGCCTTGTTAAACTCACCAACAAGGGTTCAGCATCTTTTCCATCTGCCCATTCTTCTGCTGAAATAGCTGGAGTATCAGCTAAAGTATCTGGATACAGATCATCCTGAAATAACTCTGACTGGAAAGAGAAGCAGGAAAAAAAATATAAAATGAAATAGCAGAATGCATTAATTGCCTTTATTTATAAATTAAATATGAATGCAAATTAGAACTTTCTGCTTTCATCCTTTAGTAAATAAACAATGTTGTAAATTATCATAATATCATTATAGTATTACAGCATAGTACTATACTAATCAGTATTATGCACACACAACATTAGTATGAGTAATATTAACTAATTAATGCAAGGGAGTGAGTGTTCAAAATTTCCAATTAGAAGGTTCCTGTTTTTTGTGTTATAATCCTGCTATGTTTCATGAAAGAAAAAACAGTCATTCAAAACTGTTGCATCTTTTCTTTTAAAATTTATGTGCATAAATTTTAAGAGAAAAGATGCAAAAGTTTTGAATGCCTCCATTTTTGATGTATTGCACCACCACTGGTTAGTTTGGTGTCATTAAACACCCAAGATATGAATGTTTATTATTCAAGCAAAAAAGATGTTCAATATGTGCAAGTTTACTTCAATATGCATTGAAGTAAACTTGCAGACACCGACTGATGTTTAGAATAACTGTAGGCACCGTTCTTTCATTGTGTCCTCTACAGCAGCTCTCATTTCACCTTTCAATTCTTTACTGGTATGTGGATTATTCCTGCAGTCATTGTTCTTCAGGCACCAACAGAGAAATCAGAGGTATTCAGATTTTACAAGTACAGCAGCCAAGGCTATCTAATCTCGTATTGCATAAGAAACTTGCACAACATTACGGGTGACCCCCATCATTAAAATTTCCTGCAATCAGACTTTAAACTTGCACTGCACTATAACAAAACCAATAGTTTGATAAACCATTCTACACAAAAACATATGCAGCTCATATTTTTCTTACAGAATTTTCTCACTAGGGACATCACTAACTGGTAAAAAAAAATTCCACATTTGATGCATTATTTGACACCAAACTCACCGATACCAGTCCAATACATCAAAAATTGAGTACTCAAAGCTGTTGTCTTTTCTTGATGATCCTGTATTTATTATTCAGAATGTATTAAAAAATATAGTTCTGTATTTATCTGTTGATAGAGAAGTCAAAAATTATTCACTTTACTTTGCTTATTTGTCAAGTTTATGTAAAAGCCGAAACTGGCATTCAATACAGTCAGTTCTGCTATATGCATATTTTCACAACGTGACCAATGCAAGCAGAATGCGATTTTCGCATTGACTCATGCACGATTTTGTTTGCAAGTAACACTAGGTGAACGCAAAACCTGGAACCAAGCTGAATGTCATGACCTGCACAACAGTACAAGTTTACGAAGATTAAAAAATGTCAGATGCGTGAGAGCTATATTTCCCACTACACCAGGTGAACGCAAAACCTGGCACCAAGCTGAATGTCGTGACCTGCACAACAGTACAAGTTTAGGAAGATTAAAAAATGTCAAATGCGTGAGAGCTATATTTCCCATTTATTGTAGTTGTATTGGTTGGAGACACTGTTGTCACTTACTGTATTCACAAGATAACAGGTAATATTGTAGGCAGACTCATGTTTTCAGGAGCTCACATTTTTCTGTTCAAACAGAAATTTCGTGAGGCATAATAGCGTGAGCAGAGGAGCACATTTCTGGAGGTCACTACCATAAAACAATAAAAACAACTTGGAGTTCCTGGTTTATTGGGTTTTTCTATTAGTGCAATCTAATTATAAACGGGTAGTAAACTCGATCTTATTGCATTTGCGATAATACCAATACCTGGAATTCTGTGGATTTTTACATTATTGATTGCTTATTTGGTGAAACGTGTTTCCCCTTTCATGAAATCTTCAATCATATAAAAAACTTAAAATAAATTTTCAGAATATTCTCTTCATCCCTATTTTTTTTTAAGTTTCGTAAATTTGTTACTCCGTATCTCACTTGTGCAATTTGTGCATGCCTTGTTCGTCATTATTGATTGCTTATTTTTAAAAATTTTTTTTTTTTACCATTTTGAATTTTACAATCCAAAAAAGAAAAGAAAAAAAAAAAAAGTCAGTAAACAGATATCAATTAATATTCATATGTAACAGTATTAATTAAGATATGTACATAAGCGTTCATAGTCTCCGACCAATACAAGGTATCTTATCAAGCTAAAGTGCTATATTTACTGCAATATTTATTTATTAGAAATTTAAGATGTTTAAACCTGTGTTAGCAATTTTATTCGGTTTCTAACTTTTTTTAGTGTTTTAAAATTCAGATTGACTACATTTCAGAGTTCTGTTGAACCCCCATCATGCTTAAGCCACTGTGAAATGAATGAGTCATCACTGCCTACTAAATGACAACCTACATAATGTATTTCCACTATAACATCTTACACTATTTGCTACTACTAACTAGTAGTAGCGAATAGTGCAAAAGAGCAAGCTCATATAGCATCAGCCAGCCAAACACCCACCCACCTAAGCCTGGAATGGTATTTCTTAGTTGGCATGAAAAGCCTAGCAGCTTCTACAATTACTTCCCTGAATGCTTCCCATTTAGCATTTGCTGTTTCTAACATCAGATGGCAGGCGCCTCTGTAGCCAGGTGGGAAGGAGCAACAGTGCGTAGCACACGCTTCTTGATTAGACCGGGGTTCGAGCCCATCACCACCAAATACAGAGGATGCGGAAAGGTTCAGGGAATGACCACCGCATATCCCGGAGCAATATGGCCTTAGTTGCTAATGCTCCTTAAAAAAAAAAAAACGCCATCAGATGGTCCCACTGTAGTCACCCTTATGAAAGTAAAAACTTCCCTTTACCACTGCCAGTAGTTATTTCTTTAAGTACATCCCACATCAACAGAGCTGACATAGGATGGCACTATTCACTTGACTGCTCTGATGGATATCAGTGCAGTCAAGTGAATTTGGAGAATGGCATAAACTGTAAAACTATTTAAAGTTTATGCCATTCACCAAATCTTTTTTTGGATTTCAGCCTTTTTGAAATCTTTTCTGTTGGGAAGAGAGTACTGCAAGTGAATGACCTGATGAGCCAGTGATGAGAAATATCTACAATATGTGAGATGCTTGATGCCGTGAAAGTTTTAAAAGTTCAACGAATTTAGAACAAAAGCCTCAAGCTACAAAACAACTATGCCTACATCACTGGTCAGGCTCCAAAAAGAGCTGAAACACAGCAAGAACATTGGCGTACACTTTAAATAAATAGCAATATATTTCTCCAGCAGAGCAGCATTTTTTTAATTAATGTGCTTAGGCAACTCATGCTGAAATGTTTCAATTCTATGAGACTAATGCGCTTAATAGCAAACTTAGTTGACCTTTGTACAGAACTGAGGCTTTTCCCTACTTGGACAAAAATTTAATTTCAGTTGTTAATTCTTCTTCTTCTGACTTGAATTCATGAGGTGTAATCAAAAATTAAGGAGCTGAACTAATATTTGGGAAATGATAAAGCTTACTGGCTATTCTGACTAATTCTCCTTCAAAGTAGCCTCCTCAACACTGTATACACCAAATCCAATACTTTTAAGGCATTCCTGATAGGCTTCTTTTTAATTGCTGAAAACAGTTCTTGTGTAACTTTCTGAATAATTTTCACAGTCATTACCAAATCTGTAACCTTTTAAGGGGAGTTAAGCACAAAAAAATTAAAAAAAAGAAAGAAAGAAAAGGCCACTGAATATGATGGGCCACAATGATGAACTGCTCTGCAAGAAATTCATGAACAAAAGCACCAAGTATGCAAGGATCAATGTCATGAATGGCAAAATGTCATTTTGCCTGAAGCCCATTTTCTCTGAATATCACATAATTGACATAGAACAGGCTTGTAGCATAATAAGCATAATCTTCCATTTGACACTGTTGCTTTTCTGGGCCTCGGAGAAGACAGTCTTCAATTCATAGGGCAGGAGACCTTTGCTTTTGGATCATAGCCATATATACACACAATTTTTCATCAGAAATGATGGAAAAAATCATCAGAAAAAAATGTTAGTTGGCAGTTTCATGTAGACAAAGAACCTGATGTAAAAGAAGCTGCTGCTGCTGCTTTCTGTGATCATCAATGAGGAAACAAGGCACAAAAATGGCTGAAACATATCACATTAACAAATCTCGACTAAAACTGATTGAAACGTCCAATAAGAAATATCAATTTCCCTAGAAGCTTTGTGGATTATTAACATGTCAGTCATTCCTGATCAGGTCATGAACACAACTGTATCATTGGTTTTTGGAGTTAAATGGCTGCCAGAGTGAAGATTATCTTTATTGGATAACTGCCCCTCTTTCACACTCTGTAAACTGCTGAAAAATGACTCATTGAAAGTAGTTTTTAACATTTTGTAGGTTTGTTTCACTTTTTCCTAATTTGATGCAAAATTCACTGTTCAGAAAAATCAGTCATTTTAAAATGCAATGAAACAATAAATGAAATGCAATAATAGGGCTTTTATTCAACCTTCACTAATTCAGACTGCTTTCAGATAAATAGATGATGTATGTGTTACTAAATGTGGTCCAATGAAGATACAGTTTCCAAACTTTCTGAGTAGCACACCTTATATCAGTGGTTTTCAACCTTTTTTTTAATAATGGCACCACTCAATTTTCTGCCTGTTAGATCCGATTCTCTCTCTCTGTATATATATATAATATTAAAAAATATATGTTATATGATATTTATTACAATAATATAATTATAAAAATTACATTTCATAATACAAATTATATATATACAGTATATAATTTTATTCTTTTTATAGAGGTACTAAGTAAATATCAATTATAGATTACCACAAAATTAAAAAGATACTGCACACCTTTTTATAATGAAATAAACATATAAATTAAAAAAATAATAAGTTTAAGTAACTTAAACCCAAATTACGTGGCACCCCTGGAATGTTGTTGCGGCACCCCGGTTGAAAACCACCACCATATACACCGAGTTGGGTTTGCATTAGCAAAACTTACCTAATACTTTGTGTGACCACTTTTTTTCTTGCAATATAGCCAGTAGACATCTTGGCATGGACTTCGCAAGGTGTCGCAGGGTGTACTGTGTTAGTTCTACCCATGCATTGTACAGTGTGTCCAGTAATGCCAGCACACTTTCAGGTTGATGGCTTTAGCATCCAATGTCCATTTCCAGTAGGTCCCAAACATACTCAATTGGGTTGGGATTGGGTGGCCATAAGAGGATGTGGAATTCATTGTCATGTGCTTGAAACCAGTTAGCAACCTACTGTGCCTTTGGCATAGTGAAGTGTTTTTTGACAGATTCTGAAGTTGTCTGGATACATTGTTATCACGAAAGCATATATTTGGTCCGTGATGATAGAAAGATAGAATCCCACTGGACTGTTGATTACTGGTTATCAGAGGACCCAGGTCATACCACAAAAACAGTCCCCAAACCATAACACCATTGCCTCATGTTGCTTTCTCCAAATGCAGATGAAACCATCAGCATGATAGAGTTGGAAACAAGGTTCATCAGACCAGGCAACATGTCAGTGGTCCAGTGTTGGTGCTGAGAGGCCCATGCAAGGTACAGTTTCTTGTGTCTCAAGATGAGTATGGGTACCTGTGATAGCCGTTGAATGCCATATGAGCTAATGTCTATGGACTATGTCCAGCACATAGTCCATGTGTATTCACATGGACTATGCACAAGACAAGATACAAGGCTCTGCTTGTGCAGGACATCTATAAACTCCTGACACCACCAATATATTCTTGGACTTGCCAAGTGTCAACTGCTGACATGGTGCAGGAAGTCTATAAACTGAAGGATTGAGACGTATACCAACTTAGACACTGTTAACACTTTTCCTAGACAAGTGAGATTGCCACTGTTGCCATGCCTGTCTTCCCCTGAGTCTAGACAAGAGCTGACCACAGTAGGCATCAAACTGGACTTGACCTTGCTGACTGTCTTTAGACATTATGGGATACGTTGCTGACTCGGGATGTCTTTCCCTTGGCCTAGGCCTGTACTGATGCAGTGAGTAGCTGATGCCTTGAGGCATGAGATTTCTTGCAGATACCCTATAAGGATGTAGGATGACTTTTTGGCATCAGACAGTCTGGCACAGGATGTTATGCCAAGCAGGAACCACATAGGGCACTATGACCTTTAGCTCACCCACTAGAGGTTGTCCTAGGAATTCCATATCCACCCTCTCCTACTTCCTGGTGGGTGCCTCCTGCTTACATGAGTAGGTGGTAGATGACTTTCATCAACCGGTGAAATACCACCACTTTGCTTATTGGAGGCTTGAAGTGGTGAAACCCATGTTTAGTCTCTAGAGCAAAGTTTCCGGCATCCCCCCCCCTCCCCCCCATACTTCTCCTTCAACCCATGCCCGGTACTAAGTACTATAGGTTTTGATACCTTTCGTGTTTGGGTTTTTCATTAAAAAAAAAAAAAAAAAAAATCTACCCGTTTCAGTAAATAAAAGGGGGGGGGGCACCCTGCCCCTATGCCTTTCATTTCTTCCCATGGGAAAAGGGCGGGATGTCATCATCTCCACAGAGTAAACCTCTGCTGCTCTTTTCTACTTCCTTCTGATGGTTGCCTCCTCCATACATCCACCTCTTTTTGCTTCTAAGGCTACGGGAGCCACACATTTAACAAGCCGCTAAGTGGAATTTTATTTGATTTGAAGTTATTGTTTTTCTCTAAATTTTGGTTTAAATTTAGTAATGCTTTTTTTTTTTTTTTTTTTGATTTTCTGATTAATTCGATGTATTTATTCTTTACTTGGCCTTTGTAACTGCATAAAAAACCACAGTCAACTTCTGCCGGCATTGTGTTGTATCAATAGGAGCATATAAATTCTGCTGCCACTGTTTTCATACTGATAGAGCAGATACTAGAAGTTTCTATTTAGCTTGTAGCAGTGTAATCAGTATCAGAACAGGATTATAAACTATAATTTATGGCATTACGTATGTGTTTTAATTATTTAACCTTATCATGCAGTCAGTTATGTACAACATTAATATTCACAGAGCTTTTAGAATCAGTGATTTGGCGTAGATAGAGTATTGCAAATAGCTCATGAGGAAGTTCGAATCATGTAGGTTGACAATAGAGTTAAATTTATCATCTCTTATAACTACTTAAAATTTACAAATGTAACGTTATAGACATAACTTAAACTTGATAGGAGATGTGGAATTCATATAATGTAAACTTGATAGGAGATACATATATCATAAGCTCGATACTGAAATATATATATAGTGTTATTACTGCATTGGGATATATGTGTTAGAGTAGTATTTTTAACTGTATTGAAAATGAATCGAAATCATGCCTCAGACCAGAGCAGCAAAGTGAAAGGATCAAGGCAGTGGGAGTGCTGTGGATCAGGGGGAGAACTGAGGGGGGGGGTTGTCCTCTGATTCACAGCCTTTTGAAACATACTGTATGTCTGATGGTTGTGGAGCTATCAGGAACAAGACATTATACAGGTAGTTCCCGACTTTACGAGTTAACTGGTTCCTAGTGTGCGCTTGTAAAGCAGGAATTTATTTCCCACAGACATAATGTTAAAAATAGGGGTTACATTTTCAACAATGAAATTAGTTAGCTAATTAGTTTGTTTAAACAATGACTGATTTATCCAAAGAAATAAAAACGTAGCTTGTAAAATCAAGCAAATTATAATAATAAAGAAATTACTTATGATACTTACAAATGTTAAAGGAAGTTTATTCTTCATCATCATCGACTAAATGCACATTCATTGATCACTCGTTATTGGCTCGGCACTTGTTGGTTTGTTACACAAGGAGTAGTCTTCTTCAAAAATGCTTCAAGAGGCATTTGTTTCCAAGATAATCTCTCTTTTCTTTATAAATTTAAATAGCATGCATAAGCATTTTTTAATGGAACGCACAAACTGCAACTAACACGATTTGTGCAGAGTAGCAAGTTTATGAAGCTTAAAAAAAGGAATGAAGAGAAGATTCTGAAAATTTATTTATGTTTTTTATACGATCGAAGATTTCAGTAAAGGGGAAAACACATTTCACCATAATAAAAAAACTGCAGCTATTGGTATTTTTGCAAATGCAAAAACATCGAGTTTACTACACATTTATAATTGCTTACAGTAACAGAAAAGCCCAATAAACCAGAAAGTGCAAATTGTTTTTATTGTTTTATGGTCGTGACCTCCAGAAATGTGCTTCACAAAAATATCACAAAGTTGTTCAAAATTGGTTCTTATAACATAACATATGATAACGATGCAAGTGTAGTGCATTTTAATGATTTGAATTGGTAACTTATACAATTTTCGCTGTAAAAACGACCTTTTAGAGAGTATAGCGAAAATTTCAACTTCCGAGGTCATGGAACGAATTACCAAAAAAAAATGTGTTATTGGGTTCACATTACAGTATTTTCATGATACGATGTCTCTGGAACGGATTAATATCGTAAAGCGGGGTACACTGTATTGTATAGCTACGCGCGTGGTTTGAAATAAGGTATTTATGGATGTTTAACATTCATTTTCTGCAATTAATGTTCATATTTTCGATTTTGTTGATACTTGATTGGAAAAAAAAAAAAAAAAAAAAAACTCAAAAACCCGGGAACTCATAAAGCGGGAACTGCCTGTAAATCAATGCTAGGAGTATAATAAATAAATTTGATGAATTTGAAGTGCTGGTCAAAAAAGTGGATACTGTTGGGATATCAGAGACATGGTGCCACATGGATATAAGGAATGCAGAATTTGAATTTGGGGAGTAAAATGTGTACAGAAAGGACATTCATTCAAGATACCTTTGTTCTGCCCCACTATCTAAACCATAGCTTATATGTGGTTTGCAATATCAACTTAAATTACACTATGCCATGTATAAAACATTTTGTTAGTTAAAATTAATACAACTCATAATGCAACACAACTCAGGAGGAATATGATCACTTAGCCCCGTTCTAGAGGAATTAGGCTTTAGTCAGTATTAACACCTCTTGCCAATCACAATAGACCGCGTTGCCATCCCTTCTACTGGGAGGCAGGTCCTAGCATCTAGCCTCAACCTGTTCCTCCTCTTAAAGACATCAAGAAATTTGTTAAGGTAAACAGTTTGCTGCTGTCTGTGATGATGATCCAAAGACCACTATGCTCTAGTTGGCCCAGAGATATTTCTAATTCCATTCAAATGTCCCCAAGATTACCACAATTCAAAATTATGTGCTCAGCAGTTTCCTCGTACCCACATGAGCATAATCCACTTTAAATCAATCCTAGATGACATAATCTACTAGCCGAGTCTTGTCAATAAAAATGCAGAATTCTTACAGAAAGGACATGTATATATATATATATATATATATATATATATATACACAGTCGGTCCTCGTATAACACGTGTTTACATTACACGAATTCGATCATACACGATTTATAAATAGGGGAACGTTATCTTATATAACACGAACCGAATTCGCTTATGCACGATTCGCCTTTGTGTTAACAAGAAATGGCAGTCGAACGCGGAATCACCCCAACCGAATGCAACACGATAGGAATGAAGAAGATTCTGAAAATGATTTATGTGTTTTATATCAGTGAAGGGGAAACACATTTCACCATAATAACGTAAAAACCCACACAATTCCAGCTATCGATAATTTGCAATTGCAATTAGATCGAGTTTACGACCAGTTTATAACAGATTCCACTAGCAGAAACGCAACCGGAAATTGTTTTATGGTAGTAACCCCCAGAAATGTGCTTTAGTAAAATGTGAGGTGTTAATAGCGTATCTCGGCCTTTACCGTGTTGTTTATTCAGTTGCTATACGCGCGCAGCTTTGTTTATGTGTATTAAGCGTGCCTCCTCGTTTTGTAATTGTGCTTTAAAAATGAGTAAAATACTTAAAAGGTGTGAAAAGGAAGCATCCTGGCGAAGACACTGCAGATTCAGAGAGAAAAAAAAAAAGAAGCAATATCGATAAACAGAGGCGGACTGGGTCAAAAATTCTTACCCAGGAAAATTTATAGTGGCCTCATACTATGGTTTATGGCCAAAATCACACCGGCCTCCAGCCCACCGGGGTTTCCCCGGTAAGGCTTATGGCCAGTCCGCCTCTGTCGATAGAGAAAAAATATGAAATTGTGAAACGCTTTGAGCGAAATGAAAGACCATGTGATATTGCACATGCTACAGAC
Organism: Mastigoproctus giganteus; assembly: GCF_048544385.1. Taxonomy (NCBI): domain Eukaryota; kingdom Metazoa; phylum Arthropoda; class Arachnida; order Uropygi; family Thelyphonidae; genus Mastigoproctus; species Mastigoproctus giganteus. Next base: position 218,264,482 of record NC_143577.1, on the reverse strand, counting down.
CTAAATGAGGCAAAGCCGAGAATTACAAAGAATGCAGAGAAAATAAAAACAACTTTCATAGCGGGAACAACTCAAAGTGTAATTAAAATCCATTAGATTAAGACACAAGAATTGGAAGAGATGGAACGGCTGTCTTTTCTATCTGTTTGGATAGAAAATCAAACAAAAAACAAGTTTGCTTACGATAGAAGCAAAAGCATTAGCAATATTTTATTACATAGTAGTCGTAATAAAATACGTAAGCATTTTATTACGACTTACGTATTATAATTTATACTTACGTATTATAAAATACGTATTTTATTACGACTATTTTATTTAAAATAATAATTTTTTACGAATAAAATACGTATTTTATTCGTAAAAAATACTTTTTAGTATTAAAAAATACTAAAAATACTTTATTATAATATAATAAATAATAAAAAAATAAATATTTTTTATTATTTATTATATTATAATAAAAAATATTATTATTTTTATTACGTATTTTAATCGTTATAAAATACGTAAGTATTTTATAATGATTAAAATTACCCGATTATTTATTGTGTTTGGTAATATTTTGGTTCCAAATGTGTGTTCAATCTTGGGTAGTCGGCACCTAACTCCACTTTTCCCATAGGGCCTGTTGTTTATATTGCACGATTTTGCATTGCACGAGGGTTTCTAGGTACACAACTATCGTGCTATACGAGGACAGACTGTATATATGTATATATATATATATATATATGTATGTATGTATGTGTACCCTGTCTATGGTGGCTACCAGACTAATGTTCCAGATATAATGTCCATCTCCACCTAGTGTCATTGTGATGAAATACAGAAACTCTGTAAAATGGGCCTGACGTGTGGGTAATGAATGTTTTTTTTTTTTTTTTTTTTTAAATAAAAACCCCAAGCACAAGCGGTATTAGAACCTATAATACTTAGTACCATGCACGGGTTGGCAGTAAAGAAGATTAAAAAAGACAGAAGTTGAATTTTTTGGTTCTATGAGTTTGAATTTGGAGAGTAAGAGGGTGCTGACCAGTTGCAGCATGTGTTCGGACTGTTTTGGAAGAGAGCAGGAATTACTGAAGCCAATTTAGAAGAACAATGCCCATGGAAGTATTTATAGAAAAGGCATGCAGAAGAAACAGAATGTCTATGAGACAGACAGCGGAGAGAGACTCTGTTAGAGATGAGTCATTAATTAACCTAACTGCCCTCTTCTGAATGGAATCTAGAAGCCTGAGAGAGGTTTTGGTAGCACCATCCCATATATGGGAACAATATTCCATGGTAGGACGGATTTGCAATTTGTACAGAGTGAAAAGCTGTTTGGAAGAAAAGTAATGCTGAGAACAAAAGAGAAAACCCAGTTTTTTAGATGCAGAGTAAGCAATATTTGTAATGTGCTTATGCCAAGAAAGATTAGAAGTCAGGGTAATCCCCAAAAGAGATATATGATCTTGCCTAGAAATCAGAGTATCATCAAAGGTAAGCATAGGAGTAGAAGAATCCTTTTTTGTGAGATTTAAAACAGGACTGAGTTTTAGAAGGATTCAAATCAACTAAGTTATCTTTGCCCAGCAGGACAATTACCTGGAGATCAACATTTAAGGAACGGGTAGTGGATATTCAAGAAGTTGAAGCTGTTTCAGCAGTTTCTCAAAGTTTCTCAAACTGGAAGGTGGAATGCAATGTGCTATAATTAGCAAAACTATGGATAGAATTACTGGTGAATGGAAGGTCATTAATATACAAGAGTTAAAGAGTGGGAGAAAGAACTGATACTCGGAGAACACCAGCATTAGGTGGAGAAGTTAGAGATGGTTGGATTTCGGTTTTATTGGTGCAAAAGTGACTAAGGCTATGGTGCGCCACGATTACTAGAAGACAGAGCCATTAACCATCACCAGCAGTGAGCAGTCAGAGAGAAAACTGGATACCCAATTACAAAAAACAGTTGGCGAACCATAAGATGGAAGTTTATTTAGAAGACCTCTATGCCAAACACGATAAAAAGCTTTTCCAATGTCAACAGCAACTGCTTGGGTTTCACCAAACTTTTCCATCGAATCTGTCCACAGATAGGTAATGTAAGCCAGAATATCACCAGTGGATCAACACTGATGGAATCCATACTGGCGATCAGATGAAAGGTTTCTAGATAGCTTAAGAGTTGGCGGTTAATTGATTTCTCCATAACTTTAGAAAGAGTGGAAGTAATCGCAATGGGACAATCATTGGATGGAAGGGATTTGTCACCTTTTAAGGAACTGGCTGGATATGAGCAAATACCAAGCAGAAGGGAAAACACCTTTGGAATAAGAAGAATGAAAAAAGGCAACACAGAACAGGAGTAAGTTCAGGGGCACAGGTTTTGAGAACAAGTGAGGAAATACCATCAGGACCTGGAGCTTTCTTAGCATCAAGAGTCATCAAAATCCTTTTGACGGAATACCACAGGAGGCACTGAATGGAGTGTACTGGGAATGGTGGGAGGTGATTTGCCAAGATCTTCAACACACAAGTTGGAAGAAAAATAGGATGCTAATAGGTCAGCTTTATCTTTAGCTGAAGTGGCAATACAACCATCTGGTTTTGATAGACGTAAGAACAGAGATCGGTAAAAATACCGGCCAATAGCTTCGGCAAGGAACCAGAATGCTCGGCTTATATTTGGACAAGAAGCAAGTTTTCTACTCTTAGCCTGTTTGAAATCTAGTTTGGACTGATTAATAATTGCATTACAATTGTTGCAAGCTTTGGTGTAAACAGAAAATGAACTTGGAGATTTGGAAGTGTGAATTATGATATGCAACGTTCTTCTCTTGAATGGCCTTAGCACATCTGTTGGAAAATCACAGTTTAGATAATGGACGGAAGTTTAAAGTAGAGTGTGGGATACAGGATTCCATCCCTACAAGAATAATTTCACTGACACGATCTGAGCAAACATTGACATCAGAAGATTTGAAACAGTAATCGGACCAAGGAAAAGAAGAAAAGAAATCTCACAGATCATCCCATTTTGCATTCTTGTAATGCCAAAGAACACAAGGTTGAGAATGGCCTTGGTAGAATGGCTCCATTGGAGAAAAGACCCACCATCAAGTTGGTATCGAGGTGCCTAGACTACCTAGACTGCCTAGAATCACCTCAACCATATACTTAGCAGGGTTGTTTGTGAAAACAGATCATGCGTGTTGCTGTGTGGTTAGGATTGTCTGATATTCTGGTAGGTAAATGAACAATCTGTGCGAGGTTAGTAATTGCAAAAGCCTCAGCATCTCAACCAGCTGGATCCATGTGACTAGAAAATGGAAGCCAGCGGAGTTGTGAACATTAAAATCACTTAGGAAATTGGACTGGAGAAAGTCAGAGAGTTCAAAGTGATTAGTGGAATTGGGAAAATGATAGAGGCAGCAGATAAATTTGACAGAATGTGGTAAAGAGATTTTAAGCCAGAGAAGATCGAAAAGATGAGATTTAAAATGACTAATTCCCTGACAGTATGCACAAGTACCACAAGTTTTGAAGTGAAAGGAATCATACAGTGAATAATTTGAACAACTGAGATGAGCAGCAGTTGAATCAACCAATAAGTCAGAACTGACATTTAAGATTAAAACTGAGACCACATATATTTGTGAAATGAGGAAGTGCTTGGGAGGTTTAGATCTTTTCATAGTTAAGTTTGCTTTATTAGTTTGACAATTCATGGTGTATTCAGTATTAAGAAAAGATGGGGAGGACATGCTGTATGAAGTAATTAAAATTTGGATATGGCATACACATGGTAAGAATATACCCAGCTCCTTTACATAACGTGGCCTCAACAATGCCCCCTGCATACACACTATTCGGACTCCCTTCAGTCACTGGCAGAGTAGGGGAAGGTATTGGGTATGTTCGTGTCAGACAGCACCTGGGATTTCTCCCATCTCCGCATGTGTTTTGCTGTATTGAGGACAGTACACTGTCACGCTTTCAAGTGTGTAGGCCGTGTCTGTGCAGTGTGATATGTTGTGCCCATTGTTTAACCGGCTTACTGGCCACCAGGCCCCTAATGGGGCCTGACGTTGCCCATAGCCTGCCACGCGGAGGCTAGCCGGGTGTATCCAGTATCACAACAAATTGCTCTGGCAGGTCCTGCCACCTAGTTTCCTGGGATTTCAGTGGGTAGGACCTATTCAAAAAAAAAAAATTTGCGTTTGACATTAATGCTTAATGGGATTGCTGTTAGGAAATCGCTGGTTGGGGTTGAACGCTAAAGAGATGTGTTAAAGGGCAAATAGGTCGGGCAAAATTTTGATGTTATTAAATTTAGACATGTGAGGCTATACGCTAGATAAAAGCTAATAGTGTTAGTTGTCTTAGAGATTTACATAAAACCGGTAGAATTTAGACGATTATAATTTGGCAGCATTGATATCATATGATAAATAATTGATAAATAATTTTGATATCATATGCTTGGAATTCAGCAATGCTTTTGATACTGCTGCACATGGAAGACTGCTATACAAATTGGAGCAATAGCATGAAGGGCAAGTTGCTGCTATGGATAAAGGGATAGCTGAGTGGGAAAAGACAAGAGAGTGATAATCAATGACTGCTCTTTGTGGATTAATGTGATTAGTGGCATCCCTAGGTTTTGGTGTTGGGACCATTGTTGTTTTCTATATTTATCAATGACATTGATGAAATGAAGGTATATAAGACTGCAGATTTCTGCAGATGTTACAAAGGTTTGCAGGGTTGTTAATGACAGTAACGATGGTGGCAGTAAACCCAGAGTAACGTTCTAACTGTGCAGTACTATGATCAGGGTAGTGGAGAATGAAAAAGACCTGGGGGGGGGATATTGTGCAGTCAGATATGAAGTTTTCATAGGAGTGCAGACAGGCTTCCAGAGCAGCTCATAGAGGCTTGTCAATTAAGTACAGGAATTTGCTAGTAGGGATAAGGAAGTGATTATCCCTTTGTATAAGTCAATGGTCAGGCCACACTGAGTACTGCATACAGATCTGGAGACCTCAGTTTAGGAAGGATATAGAAAGAATATAGAGACGGGCAATGAGATTGGTTGGCAAGGGGAACAAAGGGGTGCCTTACCAAGAAAGGCTTAGGTTCCACAAATTGTGGAATCTGGATTCTAGGCACCTGCATGGTGATCTGATCTGATTGAGGTGTTTAAGGTTTTGAATAGTTTGAAGATGCTCAGTGCTGATTGGATTCTTCCTCTTGCTCAGATTATGAACCTGAGGGGACTTAAATTGAAATTGAGGAAAGACAGTTGTAGAAAAGATGTGTGGAAATTTGCCTTTAGCCAGTGAGTGGTTCATTGCTGGAACAAACTTCCGTCTGTCACAGTTGATAGCTTAAATAAATTCAAGGAAGAACTGGACTAACGTTTGGAGCAAATAGAGATGTGATTTTTTTTTTTTTTTTTGGCTGATGCTGTTTAAGCTTGCTTTCTCCATCATGTGCTACTATTAATGCACAATGGTAACCTATCTCCTCCCCCACTACAAATATTTTCCTTGCACTCCAACAAAAAAAGCATAGGACACTCAGACCTTATTACTTTATCTTCCTCCCCATCCCCTTTTATGAAGTCCTTCCCAGAAAACTCAGGTGACTCTAGGGTTGGCTCTGCCAGAATTTAGTGTCCTACTTTCCTGTGCTGGTATCCTTCATCACTGTATGGTAATTGGAGGTTGGTGGTGTTCCCTAGACCAAGTTGAACAACATAACACATACTTACACACAGAAAACCACACATTACTCAAATGCTAGCCTTTATAGAGTATTGTATGCATTGCAGAGATACAGTTGTGGATTGGGGGAGAAAGTACTAGTGCCACTATACAAGATACACCATAGTCCGTGTGGATACCCGTCTTGTTATTCTTACACTGTACTGGGTAGTTAACTGGGCCACTGTGCTACTTCAGTGCCTGTGGTGAGCTTTGTGACCGTTGGCAATTGTTCAACTTCTGTTGAGCCAGTCACAGTAGACTTGTAATGAGAGAAGACAGAAGCTTGTTTGTTTGTTTGTTATTTGGTTTTTAGGAGCATTAGCAACTAAGGCCATATTGCTCCAGGAATATGCGGTAGTCATTCCCTTGACCTTTCTGCATCCTCCATATTTGGTGGTGATGGGCTCGAACCCCGGTCTAATCAAGAAGCGTGTGCTACGCACTGCTGCTCCTTCCCACCTGGCTACGGAGGCACCGAAGAAGAAGGCAGAACCACCTAACTGTGTTGACTCTTGTTGATATACTGGCACCTGTATGTCTTGTCCCCCACAATCATTAAACATTTGAAGTTGGGAAGATCTCAATGCCAATCCATCCTTCCTTACTGCAAATCAAAAACTGATTGCCACATGTGCAAACTACAATCTTATATCAGTCATTCCCAACTTGGAGCCTTTACCAATGTCACAGACCCTCCATCCTACACAAGGGGGTGTTACTAATGCAAAGCCCACTCAGTGTATTTATTATGCTACTTTATGAGTTGTTTCTTTTGTTTTGTTAACAACCCTTATATGCCATGTCAGAAATGGCATATAACAACCCTTATTTATAATGTGCTTGTGATAATAAATTATATAGATGACTTCACATTGACTAAGCTTTTTGGAATGCACTACTTTTGTTAATAAAAAGAGGGATGCATTCACTGATAAAGCCTATGATTGCATTAAAATCAACTTCATTCATTCATCTGTATTTCATTTTTCAATCAAAATTCAATTAAATTAAATAAAATAGCACAGTCCAACAGCAAAATCTCCTGTAGATTAACTTGACTGTCCCCCATCATACATGTAAGAATTACTACTAGTTTAATTTAATATAAATTCAACTATGAATATCACTTACTTTCCTTGGTACAGTGAAAGTAATAACTTCACAAAAGCCACGAGAATGCAGTTTGTAAAACCTAAAAATAAAAATAACCACAAATGAAATTTTAAATATTATACATAAAATACAAAAACAAAGCAAACAGCAAAATAGAAAGTTTTAAATTTTATATCTTGTATAATTAAACACAAACCACAGGAATTAGTATTAATAAAGTAAAATTGATGCAAGTTTTTTTTTTTAGGTTAGTGCTGAAATAAGTCATCTGGTTTCATCCAGTTATTTTTCCAACCCTTTTGTAAATTTACTTAAACTTTCTACATCCATCTACAAGATTAGGTGTACCTTAATAACATTTAAGAGAATTTTCTTAATATATATTCTACAATTATCCTTCCTTAATTTAAATGCATATACTCCACTTTGTATCACCTGTAAAATAAAAGATACCCTGTTACTTAAATTACAGGTGTCACAATGTATAACGCCTTGGTTAGGGAATAACTCGGATACTATACAGTATACCAGAGGTTCCCAAAGTGTGGGGACTGACCCCTCGCGACACACTTTGGGGGGGGGGGAGAGTAGCACTTGTTTTCATGAAGCACTTTTTTTTTTTTTTTAAACAAAATATGGACAAATCATCCCACTACTCCAGGTTTGAAGGTTTTTTTTTTTATTTATTTCTATTATTCATATTTTATTTCTTTGAGATTAAATGTACATATTAATTTATAAAAGTATATATTCATAGCTAAATTTTAGGCCAAATCTGTTTATTTGCATTTGTTTCTGTAACTTGGGGGGATGGTGCACATGAATTTATCAAAATTTTTTAGGGAGCTCAAGGTATAAAAGTTTGGAAACTTCTGCTGTATACAGATCCATATCCTGAATGAGGGATTCCAAACCAAGGCTTTATTTACACAATGAAATAATTATCACTATCCCTACTAGCAAAATCCCCATAAACTAAAAAAACACCTTATGATGTCCTAGCATACCTGGAAAAATGGTCAACACCACTTGATGTATTACAGATATTGCAGAAAAGTGATTTTATTTCTTTTATTAATTTCAAATATAAAAGAAAAAAAATAAAGAGAGAAATGAATATATAGTATATGTTATATTATTTACATCAATTACAACCATTGGTATATTTCAATTGTCAACATAATGTGAAGGTAATTTCATAAACATAAATAAATGAGTGGATATGGCTTTTTATTGTCAAACTACAATATCACTAATTATTGAAAAATTACCTTTGCACTACACTGACCATTCAAACTTGACAATGACTGTTTAAAAAATAAATAAATAAAACTGAAACAAGCCTCCAACCAGTGGCACAATCTCAAAAAACACTATGTATGCACTGTATTTTATTTAAAGTGTATTTCTTAAGTTCACCATAATAAAAACATATGCTGCTTTCATTAACTACTATGGAGTTTTGCACTGAATTCATTCTTGACAAAAATCATAAATTTAATAAAGTATAACAGGTATAAGACATACTAGGACAGCCCATTGCACTATATGGCTGTCCTGGGATGTCTCTTAACCAGAATAACAATTAAATAATGCATCTCTGTGTTTGTTTCACACTTTGCCTGCTATCCTTTACCTAATCAGCAAAACTTCAGCAAGTTTTGCCATCAAGCCAGTTAATGCCCTCATAACGTCATTAACAAATAACAGAAACAACAAGGAATCCAGTACAAAAATTGGCATCCAATTCCATCTGGAAGTGAACCAAATTTCTCACCTCAGACATTTTGTGGTAGCATGTTCCAGTGATCAATGACATTTTTCCCACAAATAAACATCAAGAGATCCAGTCTTCTATTGCTTTCTAAGATTTTATTTTTGTGACACCTCCCTATCTCTGTCTTTCTTGCCAGTGAAAAGATATCACCCATTCATTTTACTCATCCATTTTAGGACCTCACAATTTAATCAGGAACTCCACCCCAAATATTTAGCTGCTAAGCTGCAGTTTACACCTTCTAACTGCTCCTAGAAAAGATAACAATTAGTGCTCTTGACAAACCTGGTTGCCCTTCTTTAGATCTGTCTTTTAGATTGCTAACAACAATATAACCCTTACAAGTACATGGTCAAAGTGAGTGGCCCTCTAGGCACCTCCGATCATACCCTGGTGATAGTCTCTTTTCCAATGGAGTCTCATGGCCATTCTCAGCCTCATGTTGTTTGGCATTACAAGAATACAAAATGGGTTGCTCTGTGAGATTTCTATTTGTTTCCTTGGTTGAATTACTGTTTTAAATCTTCTAATAGCAATGTTTGCTCAGATCGTTCAGTGAAATTATTTGCGTAGGGATGAAATCCTTTATTCCACATTCCAACTTGAAATCTTATCCTTTAAACCTAAATTTTTCAAAAAATGTGCTAAGGCTGTTCAAGATAAGAATGTTGCATATCACAATTGGCTTGCACACAAATCTCCAGGTTTGTTTTTTTCCTACAACAGAGCTCGCAACAATTGTAAAGAAGTTATTACTTAGTCCAAATTAGATTTTGAACAGGCTAAGTAGAAAACTTGCTTCTTGTCCAAATGGTAGTCAAGCATTCTGGGCTGTTGCCAAAGCTATTGGCAGCAACTTTTGCCCACCTCTGTTAAAACCTGATGGTTCTATTGCCACCTCAACTAAAAATAAAGCTGACCTACTAGCAACCTCCTTTTGTTCTAACTGTTGTACTGATGATCTTGGTAAACCACCTCCTACCATCCTCAGGTATACTACATTCAATACCTCTTGTGGTCTTCCATCAAAAGGATGTCAGAAGAATTTTGAACAATCTTAAAGCTCCAGGTCTTGATGATGTTTCTCCACTTGTTCTCAAAACATATGCTCTTGAGATTACTCCTGTTCTGTGTCACCTTTTTACACTTTCTTATCCACTTGTGTTTTTTCTTCTGCTTGGAAATTTGCTTATATCCAGCCAGTTACTAAAAATTCCATCAAATTCCTTCCCATCCAGTTACTGCGTGTTGCACTTACTTCTACTCTTTGTAAAGTAATGGAGAAATCTATTAACTGCCAACTCCTAAACTATCTAGAAACCTTCCATCTGATCAATGATCATCAATATGGGTTCTGTACGTGTTGATCCACTGGTGATATAGTGGCTTATGTTACCCATCTATGAACAAATTCAATGGAAAAGTTTGGTGACACTCAAGTAGTTGTTCTTGACAGTGTTTGGCATAAAGGTCTTCTAAAATTGAGATCCAATTTTCTCTCTGACTGCTCACTGCAAATGATGGTTCATGGCTCTGTCTTCTAACTTCTCCACTAATGCTGGTGTTCCCCAAGATTCAGTTCTTTCTCTCACTCTTTTTTTCTTATATATTAATGATCTTCTTAAAGTCTATTGGAAAAAAGATCATTAATATACAAAGTGATATAAAGCTGATGACAGCACACTGCATTGAACCTTCCAGTTTGAGAAATTTGTCCTTGCACAAACTTCAACTTTCTCAAATACCCACTGCCAATTCTTCAATTGCTGATCCCCAAGTAATTCTCCAGTGGGGGAAAAGATAACTTAGTTAATTTCAATCCTTCTAAAACTCAGTGCATATCTCACAAAAAGGATTCTTCTGCTCCTATGCTTATCTTTGACAACACTCAGACTTCTAGACAAAGTCATATATTTCTATTAGGGCTTACCCTGACTTCTAATCTCTCTTGGCATAAGCTCATCACAAATATTGCTTCCTCTGCATCTGAAAAGCTTGAATATTGTTTCCCACATCTGGGGTGTGGTTCTCCAAACCTTTTAGGCTTCTAGACTTCATTCAAAAGAGGTCAGTCACGTTAATTAATGACTTGTTTCTTACGAAGTCTTTTCACCCCCTGCCTCTTAGACATCCTGTTTCTGCCACATGCCTTTTCTATAGATACGTCCATAGGCACTGTTTTTCTTAACTGGTTTCTATAATTCTCCCTCTCTCTCAAACCAATCCTAATGTGCTGCAACCAGTCGGCATCCTTTTACTGTCCAACTTCAAACAAACAGAACCAACTTTTCTTCATTTATTCCTTCAACTTTCATTTTCTGGAACGCTTTCAGATATATTTCCTGAAAATTACAATATGCTGAAATTCGAGTTTAATGTTAACAAGTATCTTCTCAACTTTCAATCCATGTATGGTATTAAGGACTATTGGTTCTTAGAACCCCCCCCCCCACACTTTTTATTAGTCAAAACCCCAAACACGAAAGGTTATTAGAATCTTTTCATGTTTGGGGTTTCTAAAAAAATATACGAGTATGGGCTTACCATCGTCTTATATAGAAGAACAATAATATCCTTTTCCATATTTGCAAAGATACAATGTGCCTTACTAACCACTTGTTTACACTGGATGGTGACCATCATAAGCCCTAGGCCTTTGTATCATCCCTAGCAACTTTTAACTCCTCCTCTTCTCCAAGTTACTCCGGAGTTTTTGTTCTCAAGGTGTACGATAATACATTTAGAAGAATTAATTTCCATTTTTGAAAATGGAAATTAATATAATTTGCACTGATACAAGTGCATTGATATTTTGCATTGATACAAGTGCTAGTAGAGGCATATGATGCAAAGAAAGCAGGCTTATACAGCATCAGTCAAAAAAAAAAAAAACAAAAAAAAACCCCCTTCCCATTTCACCCATTCATTCACTCCAAATGTTTGTGTAGTTCTGCCTTGAATTTATTTAAGCTGTCAACTTCCACAATGACAGATGGAAGTTTGTTCTGGCAATCAACCACCCACTGGCTAAAGACAAATTTTCGCACATCTATTCTACAACTGTCTTTCCTCAATTTGAATTTTCCTCTTGCCCAGATTAATTACCCTCAGGTAATTAATCTGGGCAAGAGGAAACTGACTCAACTTTGCACTGGTTACCTATATAAGAACATAACTCAACCCGCTCCTGTCCCTTCTGATCCTTCCTCTTGCCCAGATTAATTACCTGAGGGTAATTAATCTGGGCAAGAGGAAGGATCCCATCAGCATCAAGCTTGCTCAAACCATTCAAGGCCTTATAACACCTCAATCAGATCACCTTGCAGGTGCTTAGTCTCCAGACGCTACAATTTGCAGAACTTAAGCCTTTCTTCATAAGTGCATCCCTTTCTCTGTACTCGTTCCAGCAGTCCTACATCTTTCCTAAAATGAGGCCTCCAGACCTGTATACAGTACTCAAGGTGTAGCCTGACCATTGCCCTGTACAAGGGAATAATCACCTCCTTACCCCCTACTAGAAAAATTTCTATATATCATTGACAAGACACCATGAGCTACTCTTGCAGACTGTTCAGAAAACTTCATATCTGACTGCACAATTACCCCCAGGCTCTTTCATTCTCATCCACACAGTTGATATGTTGCTCTGGAGTTACTACTACCCACATGCAGTACTTAAATTTGACAATGTTAAACTTTAGTTGCCACCTCTCAGCACATCTGCCCAATTTCTCTAGATCCTGTTGAAGTAACATACCGCAATTAGTGTCATTAACAACCCTGCCAACCTTCGTATCATCTGCAAACCTGGACATATTTACCACAGTCTTCACCTGATAGTGTATATGCATCCCATGCATTTTTCTTCTCTTCCACAATTCTTCCCTTAATACCGTAAAGGAAAATTATAAACAAGTGGGGGGGGGGGGATCCACCAGCAGTGATCTCTGAAGGACTCCATTTCCTACATTAGTCCACTCTGAAGATGTCCATTTTTAATCATACTTTGCCTGAATAATAAGCCAGCTCCTGATCTATCTGAGTATCTTCCCTTTAACTGCAATGTACTTCAGTTTATATAACTTCCTTTGGGGAGTGTATCAAAAGATTAGATAAAGTGTAAATATATAATATCAAAGTTCTTTTTTTTTTTTTTTTTTTTTTTTTGCATCCAAAAAGTTATGACTTTTTCATAGCAGTTAACTAGCTTGGTCAAGCACTATCTTCCTTTCATGTATCCATGCTGTGATTCCTTCAGGATGATTTTTATCAGTGTGGCCCAAAATTGTATCCTTAAATAGACTACATGATCTTTTCACCACAAGAGTCAAACTCATCAGTCTATAGTTTCATAATGCTTCTTAAGTCCTCACTTAAGAACTGGAGAAACATAATTATTTCTTCAGTCCAAGGATGATCTTATTAACAATATCAAAGGCATGATACACTTGCACACCACCTTTTTTTTTTTTTTTTTTTTTTTTTTTTTTTTTAAATATAACCAGATGTATACTGTCCATCCTAGAGTTTTTTTCTCCCTCAGTCTCAGTGACTTTTCTGAAAGACACTTCTTAGAAATAGGAGAAATCAGTGAAGAGGTGTCAGCTTACAGATTTGATTCTACCTGGTCAAATGTATTTTCATCTGTGGAGACCATTGCAAAGTACCTGTTAAACTGTTTTCAGTGTAATCTGGGTTGTCAAAAATCATTGCTACCATTCTTTTAGGGACCTTCTTAATTTACTCGCTCCTTTCTTGTATTCACAGAAATTAGAATTCCAATTCTTGCTTCTCTCTTTGTCAGGGATTTCTCATGCTCAGCCTTTGCCTCTTGCCCCATCAATAGTTTCATTACAAATATGATTATAATTATCATATAAAATTGTCTTATGACACTTTTATATTATACAACTGCTACAGTCTCCCCTTCTTGAAACTGAAGCCCTTTTCCTTCGACCGCAGAGATTTTTTTGGTACTACCTATTTTATAACATTACGGTTGCCTGCTGAGATGAGAACCAAGTCAAACATGCTGATTCTGTGTTAACTTTCTGAAATGCTGAAATAAATAACAGTAATGTAATCAAATCCTTGAAATAAAAGATTTCACCAGTGTACGGTTTAGAATCTATTTATTACTAACAAAGCCTTAACAATCATACATTTCGCAGATGTTTTCCTCTAATCTACTTCAGTGATTGAAATCCTTCAGTTATACTGTCACAAAAACATCAATGTACCAAACTAATAAATATTATAATAGTAACCAAGTTGGTTCAAAATTCTGGTCACCCATAACAAGGCAATTATACCTGCTTGCCTATTCAAGTTGCCTAAACAGATTTTTATCTTACACTCCTCAGAGTTATCTGACTTGTAATACAGTCATGCTAATCATCTTAACTTTACCATTAGCCAAATAACATCAAAGAGACTTCTAAAAGGTTGGTTACATTGTTTTCAGAAACTAATCAATTTCTTCTCTTGATTTTATTAAATTCTGAAAACTATTCAGTATTTGCAGGCAGCTTTTGATAACACAACTCCCACCCACCCAACCCTCTTTACACAATATATTCACCACGATGAAATTATTTGTCCCTTATCTCAGGGTGGTACCATGTTTCAGCTGGCACTACAATATCAGCATTAGCTGACCTTACCAGCTCAAATTCATTCATTCATTTTGTAATTTATTTTTTTAACTACTCTGATACTTCCTTTATACTTAAAAAAAGTTGTCTGCTAGAGAACTGAGTGCTTTCTGTGAAAAAGGTAAACTGAGGTTGTAAAATGTGTTCTCAAAATTGGGTACAATACCTTGGTACATGCCTATAATCTGTAACTTTCCAATGACTTCTTTATCCCCCCCCCCCAATTAGCAATTTCACCTCAACCCCTCATTCACTTAATGGAACTAGTAAAGACCCTGCATCTATTCAGTTAAGGAATTATACCTCTACTAAACAAATCCATTCTGCCAACTAGGACAGGTTAACAAAACTATCATTATAAAACTACCTGTCATATCTGGGCAAAATTGCAGACATAAAAACATTTTAACCTGTCTTGTGGCATTTTCCATATTACCTTATATTTTGCAACCAAGTTCTCAGTTTTTTTTTTTTTTTTTTTTTTGCTTTATGACATTAGTTCCTACATGAATAATCATAATCCCTTCAGTTCCCCCTAGTAATACAGTCAAAGCTCTATATAACGACCCCCCAGGGGATGAGAAAAACATTCATTATATCGATCATTCAGAAAATCAGCAACAAAACAAGTAAAATCTTGAACATTTAATGTAATTCTACTAATACAATATATAGCATAATCTTATTTATAATATGTATTAAACAAGAAAATTATGATTGTAAATTTTCTCCCATGCTTGGAGCCATTCCAGCTCAGATGAAACTAGGCGTACCGAGATTTCCAGAGTGAGAGCGGACCTGGTCAATTGTGGTCATCCAACCCACATTTTAGATGAGTGCTTATTGCAAGCACAGGAGCTCACGATCCACCCGAGACCGTCATCAATGCATGACAATATGCCTACAGCCTACATTCCCTACTATCCAGGCATGTTGGGCCAGATTTCAAATATCCTCCGGGAATATCATATAAAATGCGTGCAGCTACCCGGTAGAAGCTTGCATTTTCTGGTTTCTAATGTGAAGACTCTGGTCGCCACTCTTTTGCACAGCCGGGTAGTTTACCTCAACTTTCAAAAGATTGTGGCAGCTGCTACATAGGAGAGAGCTCGAGACTTCTTCAAGACCGCCTTGCAGAACACAACAGATCAATCCGCCTTGGTGAGACTGACCAGTCTGCAATCGCACAACACTTCTGGCCAACCCATCATGACCTTAACCCCAAGCGCGATTATGAAGTGATTGACCAATCCAGACACTTTCGCCACTGCCTCTCGCTATAGTTACTTCACATCTCCTGCAATTCAAGAACTGTGAATCACTGCAAGGGCACAAGGCTACACCCTATCTTAGAGGCAACTATCTTGAAACTGGATAAGTCATTATCTGTGAAGATAAAGTTTCCCATTATAAGACATTCTAATTTACTGACACCTCTATATGCATGTACAGTTGTTTGTTATACTTATCACAATCATTAGGCTTCTAACAGGCTCTCACTCTCATTTTTGTTTTTCCAGTCTTATGTCACACCACAACTGACTCAACTTTGCACTGGTTACCTATATAAGAACATAACTCAACCCGCTCCTGTCCCTTCTGTACACGTTTGTTCTCCCTTTATTCAAATTCTGAATCCCTTATATCTGAGTGACGTGTTTCTGATATTCCCACAATGTTTGAATTTGATGACTCAACCAGTACTTCAAATTCATCAAATTTATTTATATGCTTTTAGCATTAGTGTACATGCAAATATACAGACAACTGTTTTTATTCTTAATAACCATAACACAGCCACAAGTAGTTGCATGTTCCACAAGGGGTCTGCAGCAGTCTTGAAATTCCTGTAGAAGCAGTGCAAGAATCAGCTTCACCTCTGCCTGCAGCTACTTTTAGTATTACTCTTTTATGCTATTTGTGAAACAAACATATGTAGAAAAAAATTCCAGATCAACAAATATGTGAAAGCAGTAGCAAAATCAGAAAAGTAAAGAAAATTTCCAGATCAGTTGCTTTTATCCAAACCATGCACCAAGAGAAGAAAAAAGTGACTTTTCAAGGGATCTATGTCTTGCTTTGGTCCCTTTCAATAAGTTAAGCAATCCATTTTCAAAATTAAAAAAAATATATAATAATAAAAAAATACATATATACACAGGTAGTTCTCGACTTTATGAGTTAATTTGTTCCTAGCACGTGCTCGTAAAGAAGGAATTTATTTTCCATAGACAATATTAAAAACAGAGATTATGTTCTCAACAATGAAATTAGCTAGCTAATTAGTTTGTTTAAACAATGATTTATCCAAAGAAATGAAAACGTAGCCTGTAAAATCAAGCAAATTACAATAATAAAGAAATTATTTATGGCTTTAATGTTTATTCTTCATCATCATCGACTAAATATACACTCATTGATCACTCACTACTGGCTTGGCACTCATTGCTTTGTTGCACAAGGAGTTGTCTTCTTCAAGAGGCATTTGTTTTCAAGATAATCTTCTCTTTTCTTTATAAATTTAAATAGCATGCATAAGCATTTTTAATGGAATGTACAAATTGCAACTAACATGATTTGCACGGAGTAACAAGTTTACAAAGCTTAAAAAAGGAATGAAGAGAAGATTCTGAAAATTTATTTATGTTTTTTATACGAGTGAAGATATATGAGCCAAGGGGAAACACATTTCACCATAATAATGTAAAAAACTGCAGATATCGGTATTTTCACAAATGCAATAAGATCGAGTTTACTACCCATTTATAATTGCTTGCAGTAACAGAAAAGTCCAATAAACTGGAAAGTGCAAATTGTTTTTATTGTTTTATGGTCGTGACCTCCAGAAATGTGCTTTAGAAAAATGCCACAAAGCCGTTCAGAATTGGTTCTTATAACAACAAATGATAACGATGAAAGTGTAGTGCATTTTAATGATTTGAATTGGTAACTAATAACAATTTACACTATAAAAACGACCTTTCAGAGAGTTATATAGCGAAAATTTCAACTTCCGAGGTCATGGAACGAATTACCAAAAAACAATGTTTGGGTTCACATATTTTCATGATATGACGATTTGGA
The DNA here is from genome assembly GCF_048544385.1 of Mastigoproctus giganteus. Taxonomy (NCBI): domain Eukaryota; kingdom Metazoa; phylum Arthropoda; class Arachnida; order Uropygi; family Thelyphonidae; genus Mastigoproctus; species Mastigoproctus giganteus. Next base: position 218,247,095 of record NC_143577.1, on the reverse strand, counting down.
AAAAAAAAAAAAAAACCTCGTAAACCCGGAACGACCTGTATATATATAAATCAAAACATTCCATACAAATCTACTCTGACGAAGAACTATCTTAATGCTGTTTATGGTGGTATTATTTGCAAAATTCATTGTGATATTGGAGAAATTGTATCTGGATGCCAATGGATGAAATGGCAGAACAGACACTTATGGTTTTTTTTTTTTTTTCTTGGTAGTTGTTGGCGCATCAGCTTCTGTGGCCATAATGCACCTCCCAAGTTTTTTTTTTTACAGTACTTTGATCCAAGCCCGAGGCAGGATTCGAACCCGTGACCTTTGGGTTGCTAGGCAAGCACTTTACCCACCTGGCTAGCCCGGTCAGCCTTGTGGAAGCAGCAAAACTACTATTCCTATGAGATCAGGGAAAAGGAGTCAAGGGATGATTTGGTATGGTTGCCAAAGATCACTTGGAGACCCAAACTTTCTAGTTTGCCACTGGCTTGCGGCTGTTATATTACACATTTGGTATACAGGACATTAGAGGCAGAACCTTATCCACATTTGCTTGCTTTCAAGGTTGTCAGAAATATGAATCACTTCACAAATGCAAGATTTGTGAATGTTTCTTTGCAGTTATTATGGCTAGATTGATAAGTGCCATATGGTGAAAAATCCTGCATTTTTGTTAGTGATGCTAGTCTGTATATAATAAAAGCAACTTATGCATTACAAGTTTTCTATCCAAACCTAATCCACATTTTTTACTTAGTCCGTGATTTATATAAATTTGAGGGAATTTTGGCAAATTTCATAAGTTATTTCTTGCATAAAAAAAAGATCCTGAAACCTTCTATCTGCATAACTATTTACACAGATATGCAACATGTCTTCTCTCTTCCATCAGAGCCTATTCTGACATGGTGGAGAACATGGTTACATGCAGAATTTTATGTAAAAATTGGATTCTATAAATAAATTGTCAATGCTTTGGATACTTGTGAATATGAGAGTTATTGGTACCACTACGGCAATTCTTTGGTTAGAAAACATTTTCTGTTCACCAAGACTCATTTTTCTTGGATATCAAATTCTACATCTGAATTGAAGCAATGGGACTTTTTTCTGTATGGTGAAAGTTCCATTAGAAATTTCAACACTCTCTGGAGACACAAGAGGAAATAAGAATAAATTTAATAGTGAAAAATAAGAGTTCTTAAATTCTGTGGGATTTTTCAAAGTGGAGACTCATTCGAGGAAGAATTATCTTAAGTGTTGTAACACTCCATTTTGAAGTGTCATAACAAACCAGAAATGAGGTGTCACAAATCTTGGCAGAATAGCGAATTCCAAGGGAATGAAAGAGGTGTCAATGACAGGAAATGACATTTTACATCATTTCAGGTTTGTCGATTTGAATTGGAAATCACGATTTTGCTTGGGAATGACGTCCTTTGACATCACTTCTGGTTTGTTGATCAAATCAACAAACTGAAAATAACGAATTTGCGACACAGAAATGACATGCCACAAAATCATTGACATGATTTTATTGATTTGAAGTACCATTTATGTGACAAGGCATGAATGGTGCTTCAAATAGACTTTTTGATATGAAAACGTCTTTGGCAGCACCTACTAAATATTGGACTGAAGTAAAACCAATTTGTCACGATTTTGCGAAATAATATCATTTGGAATGGTGATTTTTGCGACACGTCATTTTCATGTCGCAAAATCGTAACAGAATAGTGAATTCCAAGGGGATGAAAGAGGTATCAATGATGGAAATCACATCATTTGGCAGCATTTTGAGTTTGGCGATTTGATCAACAAACTGGAAATCACGATTTTGCATAGAAAAAATGAGGTCACTTGACATCATTTCTGGCTTGTTGATTTAATAATCAAACCTGAAGTGATGATTTTGTGACACGTCATTTCCGTGTCGCAAATCACATTGACACGATTTTGTTCATTTGAAGCCATTCATGAAGGCATGAATGCTGCTTCAAATAAACACACATCTGTCGTTATTTACTTGTAACACGTGAATGTGTGTTTGTGAGTTTGAAGCTTGATGCTTCAAACTGAAGCAGACAGACACTAACGTGTCGATCATTGTGATGCCGTCTTCTTTGTTCTCACCCAAAGGTTCTTTTTCAGCATTATTTAGCCACAGAAATGTGTCCGTGTGGACTACCGCAATGTTGAAATTCTATGCTCTTGAAAAAATTGGCCACATAAAATTGACCAAACATTCCGACTGCAATATATTCATAATTATATCCACAATCTTCTTGAAGTATATCACACAAGTTAGTGTGGTGCCGCCAGATGGGAAGGAGCAGCAGTGCGTAGCACACGCTTCTTGATTAGACTGGGGTTCAAGCCCATCACCACCAAATACGGAGGATATGGAAAGGTTAGGGAATGACCACCGCATATCCCGGAGCAATATGGCCTTAGTTGCTAATGCTCCTAAAAACCAAATAACAAACAAACAAGTTAGTGTCTTCATTCACTAGCACATTGCCTTCTGCATGAAGTCAAAGTCGCTCGCATCGTCCTCATTAATATTGCGCTGCCTTATTCTGTAATTTGTACAATAGCTGAAGCAAGCACAGCCAACTGATTTCATTGGCACTCAGAGTCAAGAACATTGTACGTTTATCCAGCTGTCTAATCATGGTGAATAGATCGTGCTTACGTTGAGCCCAGTAGTAGGTAGAGTTTGGAATTGTCCTTAGGAAGGCCAAATTGTTTTCGATACAGCTGTTAATGTATTCTTCGGATTTAACTTACTTGCGGGTCCGTTTTGTATCTTTACCTATGTATTTGAAAGACACCGTGAGAGTCGCTTGTTCTCAATCTGATTACCTTCACTGCTACGTAAAGGAGATGATATGGAGTAGCACCGCATTGGTCAGATTTTGTCTGAGCTCGATCGTTGCCATCACGAACAGAGTCGCACACAAATTCTCTCTGAACATTCTGAATTGTCCAAGATAAATGCTGGGAAAGAACAGTTCCTCTGAGTGCTTGTCAAACAGTAAGCTCTGCAGTACATTAGTTTCTTCCGGGTTGGTTCTAAGATATTTATTGTCACTCCACAACTATGTTTGCTGTTTGGTGATGATACTTTCCTCGATCAGAACCACTTTGCTTATGTCTTCTTTAGACAAATTTTAATTTCCATGTGATTTTCATAAAAGAATTACTGATCTATTGTGATTTGATACAATTGATAGAGAAGCGTGTCGACCAAATACTGAAGCCCTGCTTTAACACTCGCTTTCTTACTAACCTAATCAAATAGCTGGACTTTTGTATTTTGTTGCATTTTATATGCACAAATAAAGCACCTAAGACACACACACAGACAATACGGCATTCCGGGCCAAGTGATCAATGTGCCTGTTTCAGTCAATCTCCCTTGGCAAGTGTTGGGCCATCGTGTTAACTGAAACTGGTGCATTGATCACTTGGCCCAGAATGCCGTATTGTCCATATACATGTCTCAAGTACCTTATTTGCATGAACAGTAAACGAGGAGAAATAAGCCTCTCTGTCACTAAATCCAACTTCGTTATATGCAATGGAATTTTTGGGTAGACAAAGCTGTTCAATTTAGATAGGCTTGGAATGGTGTTGTTCTTAAGTGATCCTCTGCAGCTATTCCATACAAGGATCCCGTCGACATCAGGAAATGCACTGCTTATCGATGGTGTATATTTAGCAGCTGGTTTCTTTGTGTCATTTTCGAACCACAGATGATCGCAAATGCAGCACGCAGAACAGAAATCATTTTTCATAAATATCCTTTCAAACCTCAATGAGCATTCTTATGTTAATGGTAATCGGTGTAAGGAAAAGGAGCTTGATCATTTAAACTCATCTGCTCCATAATTGGAGAAATGTTCCATGTACATAATTAATACTCCCTTCAGGTACATTATTGTTAGATAGAGTGGCATTGCTGGTTAAGGCACTACTAAATCCACTGCTTGATTTTCTGTTTGCCTTTTACACAATCTCGATAGTTTGTTGTTCTCGCACACTCATTGCTACCTCCATCTTTATTGTGTTAGGTTGACTTGCTTGATACTCTCAACAATGCTATGCATTTGACTTCAGCATCGTTGAACACAAAGGCTATAGCAGTGTGACATTCAGTCCCATTCACTTGCTCAGAAAATTATTGATGTGAAAACATCTATAGCAACACCTAACAATGGAATGTAACAAAAATGCGAATTGCAGCAAAAATACTTGTATTGTTGCTTGTTGTTGTTTGTTTGTTATTTGGTTTTTAGGAGCATTAGCAACTAAGGCCATATTGCTCCGGGATATGCGGTGGTCATTCCCTGACCTTTCCGCATTCTCCGTATTTGGTGGTGACGGGCTCGAACCCCGGTCTAATCAAGAAGCGTGTGCTATGCACTGCTGCTCCTTCCCACCTGGCTACGGAGGCGCCGCTTGTATTGTTGCAATCATTCTATTCAACAAATGGCTACAATCAAATTGGTAATTAGACTATTGGCTTGGATTTTGCTAACCTCTTCCAAACATTTATTCGGTAGAGTAAGTAGCGGGCATGTGCATAAAACATTACATCATTCATACTAAATATTTTGGACTGAAGTATGATGCTAATGTCACTAACATTGATTCAGTAGAGTAAGTGGTGGGCATGAGCATAAAACGTTACATCGTTCATGACTTTGGTGCTAGCTGTTTGATTTTAAAATGGTTCTGATTTTTGTAAAAGATGTTTTGACATAAAACATCTTTCGTGCGTACAGGATACACGTGCAGCTTTTTTCTTTCTTTCTTTCTTTCTTTTTTTTTTTTGTCCTCAGGGCCCTCCCTAGCAAGCTCAGGTGCAGACCAGGGTTCACTCCTACAGGAGACTATATCTATCTTCTACTATACCTAACTGCTTCCTCCTTGGGCAATGTGGAGTCCCACTAGGGGCTCCCACAGCTAAACACCAGAGGAATAATTAGCATTAGCATTAGTAGAGGCATTTGATGCAAGAAAGCAAGCTTATGCAGCATCAGCCAAAAAAAAAAAATAAATAAATAAATAAAATAAATAAATAAATAATAATAAAAATAATAATAAATAACCACTTCCACTTCACCCCTCTGTTCGTTTGAAATACCTGTCCAGCTGAGCCTTAAACTTATTTAGGCTATCAACTTCCATGACAAGGGATGGAAGTCTATTCCACCAACCAACCACCCGCTGGCTAAAGGCAAATTTCCTCACATCTATCCTACATCTGTCTTTTCTCAATTTGAATTTATGCCCTCTCAGGTGATTATTCTGAGCAAGAGGAAGAATCCTATCAGCATTGAGCATGCTCAAACCATTCAAGGCTTTATACACCTTTATCAGATCACCTCGCCGGTGCCTAGTCTACAGACACTGTAATTTGCAAAACTTAAGCCTTTCTTCGTAAAAGCACCCCCTTTGTTCCATTCACTAATCTTGTTGCCCTTCTCTGTACTCGTTCCAGCATCTCTACATCCTTCTTGAAATGAGGCCTCCAGACCTGTATACAGTACTCTAGGTGTAGTCTGACCACTGCCTTATACAAGGGAATAATCACCTCCTTATCCCTGCTAGAAAAATTCCTATATATCATCAACAATACACCATGAGCTACTCTTGCAGCCCATCTGCACTGCTCAGAAAACTTCATATCTGCCTGCACAACCACCCCCAGGTCCCTTTCATTCTCTACCACTGTCAGTGTAGTACCACAGAGTTGATACGTTGCTCTGGGGTTGCTGTTTCCCATATGTAGTACTTTACATTTGTCAATGTTAAACTTCATTTGCCACCTTGAAGCCCATCTGCTCAACCTTTCCAGATCCTGTTGCAGTAGCATAGTGTCAGTAGTGTCCTTGACAACCCTGCCAACCTTCGTATCGTCTGCAAACTTGGACATTAAGCTTGATATACCATCATCAATATCATTTATAAATACAGAAAACAATAATGGACCCAATACTGAACCCTGAGGGACTCCACTAATAACATTAGTCCACGATGAGCAGTGTCCATTGATTACCACTCTCTGTCTTCTCCCCCTCAACCACCCCTTTATCCATAGCAGCAATTTGCCTCCAATGCCACACTGCTCCAATTTGTGCAGCAGTCTTCCATGTGCAACAGTATCAAAAGCCTTTCTAAGATCCAAGTATATAATATCAAAGTTATTCCCTGCATCCAGTTCTTTTGTGACTGCATCATAGTATCCAATCAAATTGGTCAGGCAAGACTTCCCCTTAACAAAACCATGCTGTGTCTGAGCTATGACTGAAGTCTTGTCTAGATGATCCTGCAGTAATGGACCAACACTACACTACGCAAACCAACACCAAAACTTACACTGCCTCTGGCATTTACAGAGTTTGTACTGCAACACAGAGAATACTATGCAGTTTTACGGGAGCTCCCCAGTGCTGCTTAACAATAAACACTATACACTGTTCACTTCATTTGGAAATGTCAGATTTAACAGTATAAGATCATCTCCTGCAATTGGTGAGCTAAAATCCCAACTAAAAATCTCTGAGCTTTTTAGAAGTAGACTACATATCTATTACTTGCCACTATCTTTTTCAGAGATTTGGTAATCTTTATAGAAGGGCAATCATGTCCATCCAAGGGGTTCTAAATCTCTTGTCAAGAAAAATTATGGACGTGTACTGAAGCAATTATCTAAGGCAGTTCTAGATGTATAACAAGCGTGTGTGAAGAGATTAGGGGAGATAATGTGATATGGCTAATATGGTATTACAAGAAAAGAGAAGTTTTTTGCAGGAAAGGAGCATGTTTGATGTAGTGATAGATAGCATGAATATTCCATTCCAACAATAGTGACATGACCAAAAACACCAATATCTACTTGAAATATTTATTTTTATGAAAAATTAAAACAAAATACAAAAACTGCATTTTTAAGTATATTATGTGAAACAAAAGTACCAACTTACTTCTTAATTTTTCCTTGCTGCTATTAAAATAAAAAAATGTCATGCCACATCAGCAATGATGCACAATTATAAAAGATGTTTATAATGGAGAACTAAATTCAGAAAACCTTATATGTCATTGGTTTTTAATAATTAAAAATTATATTGCTTGCAATAAAGTAATTATAACAGAGCCAAATGACTTCCACCTGAACAAATTAAAAATAACTAACATCATCTTTCTTTTCTGAATGAGATCAGTTTAACATAAATTTAAAGTTGCAGTTTAAAAGAGCACTGTGCACTGCAATTTTAAGAATTAGATCTGAAGATAAAATGAAGTTTGTTCCATTAAACAGTTTCTTTTGGTACTTTACATTTTGCCATGTAACATGTTAGTTTATAGAAATGCTTAATCTAACTCTAAACTTAAGATGTTTTTAAACCTAAGTTTATACAACAGTACTTAAAAGCTAAGGAGCAAATACAAAAACACATTTTTAAATATAAATAAAAACAGAAATGAATATTCATCTGAAACAAAATAATCAGGATGCTCTTAGATTTTTCCCATGCAAGATGATTGTTATCTGACCCTAACTGTGAAGACATTATAGAAATTTTGCAGCAATTTTATTTAGAACTTTCCAGATTTACAGGAAGGTTTATATCCAAGCCTACCATATACAGAAGGCTCCATAAAAGGGCCCTATATGCACGATGATCCCTATTATTTACTTTTATCACAAAAGATCAAAGAGTGTAGTCAATATGAAGACCACTATGACTCTCACTGCTGCTGAATTTGGAATCTGGTTACCCTTCCTGGAAGGAAGGGCGACCAGATTCCATTTTGCTAACTGTAGAAAGAGACATTTGGAGGTGGTGGATTAATGGTGTAGGCTAGAATCACTAATCACAGAGATATTCATGTGTTCCTACAAGGAAATTTCATAGCTGTAAAATATCAAAATGAAATCCTTGATCCTTATGTTTGCCCTTTTGCATGAGCAACTGATCCACTTTTTTAAATGGAATAAAGCATTTCCACACTGAGCTCTCCTAGGGAACCAATACCTTGAGACTCTCAAACTTAAACAAAAAGAGCATGCTGGGATGCTCTGGATAAGAGAGTTGCCAGTCACAAGTCCCCTCCCAGAAACCTCACTCAGATTGTATCAATCCTTACACAAGGTTGGAAATTGATACCACCAGCATCAATTAACAGTGTTGTTCTTGGCATGAGAAATCAATGATGTGCCTGTATTGCTACTGACAGAGATTAGGGTATGTCTCCATTGGTACTCAACACGTCAGTTATTCCTACTCAAATTTATTTGTGTAACTAATTTCAGATTAAAATTTATCCAGTCTTTGTGCATTATTAAGGCACATTAATGCTTGCTTGAATGAGTTTCAAAACATGCAATCAAGTATGAGTGCCTCATTGTGGGGAGAACTTACCTCTTATAAACTTGAAATCATGGACTTTGGGATATTGCTGGTGGACCAGCAATATACTGGTCCACCAGCAATATCCCAAATAGGGTCTTAATTAAAATTAAATAACTTTATTTTTAATATTAAATTATTTTACAAAAAAATTTGTGATTTTAGTGCGGTTGAACTCATATCATTCAATAATGACTCTCTAAAATTTAATACTTTAAAAAACATTTCTCCTTAACCTTCAACAGCAGTAAATTCTTTTAAAAATTTTTGATACATTATAAAGCCTCTATTTTTAGCATGCTGAAGTTTTATTTGTCTGCTCACAAACTAATTTCAAATATGAAAACAAGATTTGTCTGAAATACAAGATTTCAGGCAATTCTTGTATTTCTTAAAAGAATGAATAATGCACTTTTAACCTAAGTGAGATATTTATTTATTTCCAAATGGAAATTATATAGAGAAGGTAATCACACATTGTGTGGTGCATTCCTATCACTTTATCAATGATTTCTGTTGTTCTACTTCACCATTACAAAGAACAGAGTGGCCAAAGGTTTGGCATGTGTAATCAGATCACATATGTCAAGCAGCAGTTTATCAGCACGTTTGGTTAAAAATGAAAATACACACTTTGGAAACTTTTTTTTTTTTATTATTATTACTTTCAATTTTGTCTTCTGATGAAGAAGAACTTATCCAAAAAAAAAAAGTATACAGTAAATACAGATTTAACAATTCTGGCCTGGTAATAATTTCATTGTTCATGTCCACTGTACTTAAAACGTATGAGAATCATTGACAGTTTGAATCACATTTGTTTGTACAATTAGTTGGGAAGCAGATAATTTTTACAAGTGTTAATGTGATACATAAATTTATGATATTATTTATTGATGATAAAAAAGGAGAAACTGTAACCTATTTAGTCAAGTGCGAAAACAGCAGGTTGACTAAATAGATTTTAAAAAATATAGATTAAAAAAAAAAAAACATAAAGTTAAATTTTCTGACAACAAAAATGCTTGCTTAATAAATTATCATTGTCATAAACATTTTGTTCCAGTGGAGAAGTACAACAAAAAAGGAGGGGGAGGAAAAAAGGTCAAAATGCAATACAAAGGAGCTCACAAGATTAAATGAGCAAAAGAAAAAGTAAGGAATAATTACCGACTATCGCATGACACTGACCTATATGTAAATCATCTAAATATATGTAACAAAAAAACCGACTGATGAAGTGAAACAAACAAAAGCTGAGTGAAATATTCACTGGAAAAGAATACTACTTGAACATGATAAAAGAGTGTAAACCAGAGGCTTACCCTACATGATCAAAGTGGTGGAATCAGATAATCCAGCTAAAGTGATAGATGAGTTGAACAAATTCTCTGCAAAAACTTTACAACTGAAATCAATGATGAATCTGCTTACTGTAAATGTAAAATGTGTCTATCATAAAAACTACTGGAGCTGAGGGTAGGAAAGGCTTCCCCACAGTGAACAACGTATATTCAGTTATACTAAAAAAAAAAAAAAAAAAAAAAAAAAGACAGAATGGGAGTGCATCAGTCCTGATGGTTTGATGCAGAATGAGAGTGCATCAAACCATCAGGACTGTTACTCAGATCATCATTATATTCTGGGATGATCCATTTGGACTGGAAAAGTGCCAATATCTCCCCAATCTGTAAGGTAGGAGCTAGAGCTAATGAACAATGTTTTATAAAAGCTATCATATAAAACTGAGTGAGCTGAGATTTGATGGAAAATCAGGAACTGGCTGAGGGACAGAAGACAGTGTCATAAATGGACACATTTCAGTGTGAATGAGCGTAGCAAGTGGTGTCCTTAGGGGATTAGGCCTAAGGACACATGTTTCTAATCTTCCTTAATGACATTCTTTAATGACATGTATAAGGAAATTGTCAAAGTTGGCAGATCATTTGAAAGGTTAGGAGGGTGATTAACAACCAGAACCACATTATGCTGCTTTAAAATGACCTGGATCACTTACGAAAATGAGTTTAAAAATGGCATTGTTTAATGCTACTAAATGTAAGGCCTTACACTTTGAGAAGAAAAACTCAGGTGAGACCTGCAGACACTTAGGGAGGGAAGTTAAAGCTGGTCCAGAATGAGAAAGATTTAGGGCTAACAATGCCAATGGGCAGATGAAATTTTCTGTGCAGTGTAAACAGGTATCAAGGAAGACACGATGTTCTCTCAATGATTTAACAGACCTCTGTAAGTAAGGAATGCCCTGGTTCTGTTCCACCTATCCTTTTTGCATACTATATTCCCTGTCTCCGTGACAATTGTCGCCAACAATAACTAGTTCCTGTGAGACTTAACAGAACTTTGGAAGTAAGAAGGATATCATTATTCCACTATATATGATGATGGTGAGACTGTATCTAAAATAAAAAATATGGGGGGGGGCAAGGTCTAATGGTTCCTGTCTCCCAAAACTGCTTCCATAGTACTGAGACAACACTGCGTGACATAATAAGTCAGCGTGCCACCTCCACCTTTGCGGATAACCCCCGATGCCACTAGTCAAAGTACACTATACACCTCCTCCTGTGACTGCCTGGCTTCAAGTTGTCCAATGGCTTGCCATCTCAAAGGATCATCTAAAGGACAATGACTTGCTATCCCACTGAGCAAGCCAAAAAACGGGAATGAAGTGATGTGGTTGCAACCTGTGTTTTTATAGGCATGAAAAAATTTGCATAATATGCGGCTCTGTAAGATGGATGATCGATTTCTATTGGATATTCAGAAATTGCATGTCAGTATGCCTAATTATATCAAATATTCATGAAAAACATTCTGTTCTGTTAATTTTGTCGAGCAGCATATCAGCTGTAACAAAACCACTGATAGTGTAATAGAGGCAAAGCTGAGTATCTGGAAAAGAGAGCTAAGAACAGCAACAAGGAATTCTACTTTTATATGAATATGAGAGAAAGAGAGAAAAGAAATCAGGTAGGTTGCTTACAAGATGATAGCACCACAATCACAAAAACTAAATGATATGGCAGTGAAGCACTTGATAACAATACTTACAACTGAATCTGTATTTGAACCAGGAGGAAACAGTGAAGAGGGATCAATTTGTAGTAAAATTAGTGATATAACTATCTCTGAGCATCTATCAGCAAAATTACTATGACTGAGGGAAGGTGGTGGAATGCACCTAATATATTAAAAAAGGTGGCATGTATATTAAACCATTAGTAATTTTAATGAGATCATCATTAGATTCTGGAATGATTTTTCTAGATTGGAGAAGCACTAATTTTATCCCAACCTATAAGGATCTAAAGAGGTGATGAAAAATTTTAGACTGGTGAGTTTGACTTCTGTGGTGGTCAAAGTCATTACATGGCTAAATTAAAACAAACTACATGGTTTAATACAGGACTATTTTGATAATAATAGAATCCTAAAGAGATCACAGTTTCGGTTCAAGAAAGAAAAATCTTTCCTCAATTGTAATTTCAATTTCCTGGAGGAAATTGCAAGTGTGAATCCCCAGAAATTCGTTGGATCCACTCTTCTTTCATGAAGTTAATAAGAGTGTTTACAGGAAGATGTCAATGTCTGCTATTTATTTGAAGGTGGGGGGAGGATGGTAGATGATCAGAATTAGGCTATGTTGTTTCAAAAGACTTTGGATCTTTAACAGATATGATCTGAAAAATTATAACTAAAGTTTTAACACACATAAATGTGTTTTGTACCCAGGGAACAGAAACCAAGTAACTACAGACTGTGTGAGGAGGTTAAATATACTTCAGAACAAAAGAATTGGGCACTATGATACAATGAAATTTACTATTCAGTATAAACAGGTGGTCTGGTGAATGTTTGTGGAATGAAGAAGATTTCTTCAAGGTGGGTCCCTAAAGCACTGAATGCAGATCAGAAGTGGGAAAGAGTGGAGTGATGTCATGAGATTTTGCAGCATTTTGAAGCTAATGAAACTCAATTTTGGGGGTGGTATATCACTATGGACAAAACATGGGTGCACCCCTTCGACCCCGAAACAAAAGAACAATCGAAACAATAGAAGCATCCCTCATCTCCCCTGCGTAAAAAGCAGAAGAAGTGATCATGATTTATTTCCTGAAACAAGGTGCCACTACCAATACAGATTATTACTCTACCCCACTGAGATGTTTTTGCAAGAAGCACAGGAAACTGACCAAAGGGGTCATCTTGCATCAAGACAATTCACTGGCACCCACAGCATTTGTGACTTAGAAAACATGGCGTGACTGGGTTCGAACTATTACAGCATCTGCCCTACTCACTGGATTTGGTTCCACCGGATTATTTTCTATTTCCAAATCTCAAAAAGGACTTGAAAGACAGAAATTCAACAGTTAAAATGCTGTGATGGATGCATCTGATTTTCATTTGATTACCAATATGAAGTTTGAACTGCAACAAAAATCAAAAACTCACTTCAACCACACAGCCAACTTTGTTCCTTTTATTAGAAAGTACTTTCTCTTTCTTTTTTTAAGCATAAGCCCATCTCCACCTAGTTCATCTGTGATGGTGCAGAATCTCTGCAAAATGGGCCTGATAAAAGTATTAGAGTGTGTGTGTGTTGTTGTTGTGTTTGGTGTGTATTCAGTGTCAGGCCACTTCGCCATCAGGGTGCAGCCAACACCTGGTGCCCATTCCTAGGCACAAGGAGCCAGGTCAGGGTCTACTATTCTCTGTGAGTGCTGTAATGCACAAATCCTGCACCCACCGGAAGTAGTGCAATACTGGTGAGTGCCTATTACAAAGTACTGTGATACCTATTTAATGAATGACAAAGCTTGTCTTCTTATATACAAACACACTTTGCCTTTCCCATTCATTGCAGTAACATCAAATCATGACTGAGGTTAAAAAGCTGAGTCACAAATTACAGGATCAGATACATGTTTTTCTTCCCCTGTACAGGAACTCCACAACTTATGTCATACTCGACTTTATGTAAGTTTTTGCCGGCCAGTGCAAACTTAAAAAAATCGTGGGAACATATTTTCCATCCCATAGGAATAAATGGAGGTATCGTGAAAATATCGTAATGTGAACCCAATAACACATTCGGGTTTTTTTTTTGTAATTCATTCCAAGTCCTTGGAAGTTAAAAATTTTGCTATATTACTAAGCTGTTTATCTCATCTCTCTAAAAGGTCATATTTATAATGGAAATTGCACTACCCTTTCATCATTATCATATGTTCCCGTTAAAAGAATCAATTTTGAACACCTTTGTGATATTTTTCTAAAGCACGTTTCTGGAGGTCACGACCATAAAACAATATGCACTTTCCGGTTTATTGAGCTTTTCTGTTAGTGCATCTAATTATAAATGGGTATTAAACTTGATCTTATTGCATTTGCAATAATACCGATAACTGCAATTGTGTGGGATTTTACGCTATTAAGATGAAATGTGTACCCCTTCACTGAAATCTTCAACCATATATATAAAAAAAAAAAAATTTTCAGAAACTTCTCCTCATTCCATTCCTATTTACGTATTACAATGATGAAGGGAAAGCGACCAATGAAAAGTGCAAGTGGTGGAGTGCCAGGAAATGAAACAAAATTGATTTAGAAATGCAGATGAAAATTATTAAGAAGTACGAAGCAGGACAAAGTTTGTCATCTATTGCAGGAATTAGGTCTCGCTGCTTCAATAGCAAACGTATAAAAGAACATGTCAAAGAATCAACACACTTAAGATCAACAGTGATCACAAAACAGCGTTCAAGTGCTATATCGAAGATGGAACAGCTGTTAATAATATGGATGGAAAATCAGATTCAGAAGCGAGTGCCCCTGAGTCTAATGATCATTCAAGCAAAAGCAACAAGTAATTATAAAGATATTAAGGATAAGTACAGCAAACCCCAACCCAAGTTTGTGGCAAGCAACAGGTGGTTTAATAGGTTCAAGCATCGTGCTGGTTCCCGCAATGTTAAAGTATGCGGTGAAGTCACGTGCGATTCTGCAGCTGCAGAGAAATTTTGTGATGTGTTGGAAAAAATTATTGATGAAGGCAGCTCAACGCAGCAAATTTTTAATGTTGACCAGACTGCTCTGTATTGGTAAATAATGCCGGATCAAAAATACATTGCCAAAGAGGAAAATACAGTGCTAGGTTTCAAGGCATCAAAAGAAAGGGCCACACCCTTGCTTAGGATTAATGCAGCAGGAGATTACAGATTAGAACCCCTGGAAATCCTCGTGCATTTAAGGGCATCAATAAAGCCACCCTACTCATGCATTTCCAATCAAACCAGAGAGCATGGAAAGCAACATCTCTCTGTGAGGATTGGTTTAAATGCTGCTTCTTTCCCGAGGTCGAAAAATATTGCAAAGACAATGGCGTTCCTTTCAAGAGTTTGATTCTATTAGGTAATGTTCTTGGACATCCTACGCATCTAGATGATTTCAATTCGAACGCGAGAGTCATATTTCTACTGCCAAACACTACTTCATTCATCCAACCTATGGATCAGTGTGTTATTTCAAATTTAAAAGCATACTATTTACGCACAACATTTGTTCAGCCATTGTCTGCAGTGAGACAGTGAGAAAAATTTTACATTAAGAGACTTTTGGAAATCTTACAATATTTACCATGGCATGTTAAACATTAATAAGGCTTGGGCGGAAATTACTAAAAATTGTTTAAATGACACATGGAAGAAAATATGCCCATGGTACGTAAAAGGCTTCAAGGATTTGAAAAAGACGAATCATATGAAGAGGTTACAGATAAGATTGCAGAGCTACTTTGTTGGAGGTTGATGCCAAAGATGTGGAGGAGTTAATAGAGGAAGAAGAGAAGGAATTATCTAACGAAGAACTTACTGACTTGCAGATAGCAATAGTGAAAGAAGAAAATGCTGACGAAGCTCAAGATGAACCAAATGAGAGATGCTTCATCACCAGAGAGATGGCAATGGTAAGAAGATGGATCCTGGTAGCGAATGATTCTTAACAGTTAAGAGGGGTGAATGACATGCTTGCTTCCTACATAGAAATCTACGATGAAAAGAAAAAAGCCACTGTCCAGTCATCCATTAGTATGTTCTTTTGTAAGGTTGAGTGGCAGACCCCTTCTAAATCTCCACAGTGGCGAACTTATCAGCTGGATATGTCGATTATGGCAACGATGCTCGAGAGGTAAAACTTACTGACATTATGCCTGTCTCCTCTCTTTTTTTGTAATTTTATAATTTTGAAATTTTTTTTAAATTGCATGCTTTTGTAATTTTTCCGGCACATGAGATAAAAAATTGAATAAATACAATAAATAATTCTCTTCACATGTTCGTTGAACATTTCTTTTTTGATTCAATCAATTCAGCAAGCACAGTTGCGAATGCTGCACAAGCATAGGGGAAATTCCAACTTATGTAGCATTCCACGGAACACAACCCTTATGTAAGTCGGGGAGTTCCTGTAATTGTTTCTTAAATTACTGAGTATGACTTTGAGCTCAGAGCTCAAAGTCATGATCAGGTAAGCTGCATAGCTTAAACCCTGTGGATAAGATGAACACTATTTTAACTGTAATTTGGGTTATTCACTCCACTCTCATTCCATTTCATTTTTAAAGATTCTATTTTCTGTTATAGTTACTTGGAAGTGGATAGAGTATCTGTTTCAAATAGACTAGAAACTACCTCATGGCAATGACAAAAAGCTAACAGTTTTTCTAATTTTATTCTCACTCCAAAGCAAAAACACATTTAATTAATTGAGCCAAATTAAAATGCCACATTAACTGAGCCAAAAAGCTAACATGCTTAAAACTAAGTTAGAAGGAACCTTCCAGAAATGTGGAGAAGGCTATACCAACACTGTTAAAGAAACAGTGCTTATACCCCTCTACTAAAACAACAGTTTCTGTACCAGAAGTGCTCACATGAACACAATAAATTATCAGATAAATAAAAATCAAGAGCAACAAAGTAAATCAAGGCATTTAAACTACCTAAGACTGTACATGGCTTATCTTTGATTTTTCCCACTGATATGTCAGCCACAATTGCACCAACACAATGAATTCTTCTACGTCACTAGCAGACTATCATATTCAGGCTTTTAACATTATTCACAATTAACTCAAAGAATACAAACCTCTTTTATATATAAAAACTATCACAAAATAAAAGCAGTATCAATACTGTTCATTAAAACTTTTCACAAAAGAATGAGAATGATCATCTATAGAATACAGTATTTTTCTGTGAGAAGATATAGCACATATTGGGAAAAGAGAAGCAGACATATAAAAACAAAACAAGAAAGGCTTTTAAAATAGATGTCACACACACATTACCTGGCTATTTCACACTGATGAATATCACATCCTCGCTTAGGCATTAAACCCATGCCTCTCTGAGGCTCAATCGACTGATGCGTATTAATATAATGTACATATGGAGGTTCATCTGTGACTTCAAAATAACGTATATTGCAGTCACCCTGAAGAAAAGAAATTACATCTATAATTACAAACTCATAAACATCAACCAAAAAAAAGTTGATTTTTTTAAAAATATACACATGATAAATGCTGAATATGACTGTAAGGTACAACTTTCACCAAGCAAGGTTATATCTGAATGTGAAGCTCTACATGTGTTTGCAGTCATGTTCAGCATTTATCATGTTGCTTTGTGGTGAAGAGTTTCTCCCACAGATAAAAGCATAACATGAAAATGATAAATACAGTAGACTCGATTTTCTGGGATAGGTGGCAAAAAACAAATCCCGGATAATCCAAAAATAGAGAAGTCCTCGACATATGTAAACGTAAGATGTAACTTCTTACTTCGTCGAGTTTTACGTAACTTGGGAATGACTAATAACATATTGCAACTATATTATTATTGACAAATCTGAATTCAGCACGATACTTGTTAATCTTTGACCATTTTCATACATTCTTATTAGTTTAATTTTCTGATCCAAATTGATTTCTTTCCTTTTCTTGGTATATTTACTAGTACCGCTTATTCTCTTAGTCACTTATTCTCTTAGTCAGCACCATGATAACGGTCAAAATGAAATTTTCTGTAAAGAACTTCACAGGGTTAAGGTGAAAACTCACTATTATCACCCAGCACGAGCTCACATTTTACTAAAGCACATTTCTGGAGGTCACTACCATAAAACAATAAAAATAATTTGCACTTTCCGTGTTATTGGGCTTTTCTGTTCGTGCATCTAATTATAAACGGGTAGTAAACTCGATCTTACTGCATTTGCGAAAATACAGATAGCTGGAATTATGTGGGTTTTTACGTTATTACAGTGAAATGTGTGTCCCCTTCACTGAAATCTTCATTCATATATAAAAAAAAAACCATAAATAAATGGTAAGAATCTTCTCTTCTTTCCTAATTTTTTGCTTGTTACTCTGTATCTCACTTGTGCAATTTGTGCATGCTGTGATCATCGTTATTGATTGCTTATTATTATTATTTTATTTTTTTTTTTATGTAAATCTGCAGTTGCATAAGTCAGGAACTTACTGTATTGAAAAATGTTCAGCAACCTTTCAAAAGTTCAGTTTACTTAAAAAATATGCCAATAGATAAAAAACAAAAAAGCTTACCATGTACTACTCGCATGTCAAATACGATGCTTCCCTTTATTTTTAACGATGTTGCGTATGATTTGGTCACCAACATTATAATGGTTAATCAAAGATTTAACGGATGCACCATTTTCAAACTTGAATAATTTCAAGTTTTGGTTTAACTGAAAGCGCAACTCTTTTATGTTTATCGATCATTTTCGCAATTTCGAAACAAAAAAAATATATTTACTAAAAAAAAAAAAAAAAATTTTATCCCTGACATAAATAATGAAACAAAATTTGTCTTTTGGCAGTGCAAGACACAACAATCAATGCGATGCACTAAAACAAACTAAACATTTGGTCTTTTTTGAGCGGCGGTTGGGAAGACAGCGGGGTTACAAGATAATAGGTACATTAATCTCCCAATGACGACTTATAACGCCGCTTCTTGTCACTTATTTCCGACTTGCAAAACATCTGTTTATAACTATTCTAGTTATTACTTGAATTTTATGATTTTTGGTTGATTTCTTAAATTTTTTTTTATTTGGAGTCTTGAAGTGTCCCGGTTAATCCGATCCCTGTAAATCGAGTCTGCTGTACTATATTTGTGTGGGCAATAAAGGCTAAGTATCCATGCATGACAAAGTAGTCATGAAGTTAATGCTGATGTGGTCAGCCAGAGCAGCTAATAACCATGTCCCACTCAATTCATATTCATTTCATATCCCACTATCAATCCAACATCTCGAATATGCTCTTGACTGTGACATGCTTAATAAAAAGAAGGAGGAATACTGAAAGGCAGAAGTCATACAGCCATAAAATCACACTCAAAGTCACCAGGCACAGTATATTTTAGGAGTAAAGGGCTGACTAGGTCACTTTGATTCTTAGATTAATTTTAAACAAAAGTAATAAAAATGTATAATGAAATAATGTATAGAATTGATTCTGATCCCATTTTGAGCTTGGTCTATAACAGAGATATAATATTGGAATCCACCCACTTTACCTTACTTCACTAATCTCTCTACTTCTTCAAAAATTACACAGACTGTGTATGGTGGCAACCTCAAGTTCATTCTCATGGTGGCAAGACTATTCCCAAAACTGAGAGGATGGTGAATGTCTTTATTCTCTTCAGGGAAAAGAGAGAGAGAGAGAAAAAAGGTTTAGATGAAGGATGATGATGACATAAAGGCTACATCTGATTTAGTTTGGTTGAATTTTAATGGTGCAGTGACAGCTTTGGCTATAATGCACCATATCTGTGATTTACTGAGGGTCATTTAACCTCATGTACTTTTCATGTAACTGAAAAGACTGAGGGTCATTTAACCTCATGTACATATCTGGTCTTATTAAATTTAAACAGATGTTTTAGTAACAGAAAAGTTGTGTACTTCAGTTAACTGAGCTTACTAAAATTACAGTAAACCCCCACTATTCGCAGGGGTTACATTCCTGAGAAATTCCGCGAATACTGAGTTATTGCTCCCATAGTAATAAAGGGGTTCCGTTCCAAAGTATGAAATATATAAGAAAAACTAGTCTAAAATTTTGTCTATGTATGTATTATATGTACCTTCATAATACGACTATGTACATAGACAGCACATTGTGAAATGCAAGCATAAGGCATCGAAATGAAAATAAGAAACAATTTAATATTAAATGTAATATTTATTAGAAATTTCAAACAAATATTTCAAACCAGCGCCTTTGTTTCGCTAAAGTGATGAGTGAACTTAACAGAATTTTATTTTTAGTTTGTTCTTCTATCCACAGATTTAAAGCTTTTCCATTTTTTCTAATTTAACATCACGAGTTACAGAGCAAATTTTTGAAGCAATTAGCGCATTTTCATGGACACTACGGTGGATTTTTTCTTCCAATTTCTTCATTGATCATACTGTTGACTTATTGATTTTATAATGTTTTGGCACTGACGAGACACTTTCACCATTAGAAATTTTGTCTAACAACTCAATTTTACTTGCTAATGTCATCACCTTCTTTGATCTTCTCACAGTTCCCTTGTTATTCATAGCCATATTTTTGTAGGGGTTAGAAAAGAACTTGTCCACAATAAAGTCAATTTTTTCCATTAACATACTCGAAAAAGTCTGTTTACACTAACACACTGCAAAACTGTAGATTTTTCACTTTTGTAAGCATATCAATTCATAAATTGATATATTTATAAATTCATAAATTTATTCAATTTATAAGCATATAAATTAAAAGCAAACGACGAAACCTTCCATGACAAGTGCATAAGACATACTCAAGGATTAGCGAGAAACATCCCAAGATTTTGTCACCCTACCCCACCCACTGAGTGCTGTTTTGACTGGGAAAGATGATTTTAGCCACGTCCATGCTTTTTTATGGCGGAAAATGTTCACGGCGCTTTACAATTCATTTTTTTAGGTTTCATTTTATATTAAATCAGCGACCGCAAATAGTGGGGGTTTACTGTATTTAAGAGGAGTCATAAAGGTTAATTCCTCTAAGAAAATAAAAACATCTAACACTATGTTATCATTGTCTGCCAACAAATGAGCATAAAGGGTTTAGTTTCTAAATCCTAAAAGTTGTCTACTAACAATTAAAATATCTTTGTTTGTAATACGTCATAAAGATTACTGAGAAGAATATCAATTCATAAAAGAGGAAGGGAGAAGAATGAAAGAATGAGGAAGAGAGGGGGAGAAGAATGATGTGGCCACATCATTCTTCTCTCTCTCTCTCTCTCTCTCTCTCTCTCTCCAGTAAAATCTAGTTATGAGCTTTTTAATGACTGCACAAATCATTTTGTTGGTACGTAACAAAATTTATTTCTGTGAATATTACTTGAAATTATTTAAAAAAAACCATTATTTGTCAAATAAATTCAGCTACACATTTTTTAATATATAGAAGTGGCAATTTACATTTCATTTTACTTAAATATCAACTTCAAAATCAATAATATATAAATAAATGGCAAAATATGTACTACAAAAGTAAATACAGGTAGTTCTCGACTTTACGAGTTAATTCGTTCCTAGCACGCGCACATAAAGAGAAAACTCGTAAAGCGGGTTATTTTTTGTTATTTGGTTTTTAGGAGCATTAGCAACTAAGGCCATATTGCTCCGGGATATGTGGTGGTCATTCCCTGACCTTTCCGCATCCTCCATATTTGGTGGTGACAGGCTCGAACCCCGGTCTAATCAAGAAGCGTGTGCTACGCACTGCTGCTCCTTCCCACCTGGCTACAGAGGCGCCTTCGTAAAGCGGGAATTTATTTCCCATAGACATAAGGTTAAAAATAGGAGTTATGTTCTCAATAATGAAATTAGTTTATGTTTAAACAATGATTGATTTATCTAAAGAAATGAAAACGTAGCCTGTAAAATCAAGCAAATTATAATAATAGAGAAATTATTTACGACTTACAATTGTTAAAGAATGTTTATTCTTCATCATTGACTAAATGCACACTCATTATTGGCTCGGCACTCGTTGGTTTGTTGCACAAGGAGTCATCTTCTTCAGAAATGTTTCAAGAGGCGTTTGTTTCCAAGATAATCTCTTTTAATTATAAATTTCACGATTGCATGCATAAGGATTTTTTAATGGCACACACAAATTGCAACTAACACGATTCACGTGGTGTAACAAGTTTCTGAAGCTTAAAAAAAAAAAAGGAATGAAGAGAAGATTCTGAAAATTTATTTGTTTTTTATACAATTGAAGATTTCAATACATTTCACCATAATAATGTAAAAAACTATACAATTCCAGCTATCTGTATTTTCGCAGATGCAAGAAGATAGAGTTTACTACCCATTTATAATTGCTTGCAGTAACAGAAAAGCCCAATAAACCGGAAAGTGCAAATTGTTTTTATTGTTTTATGGTCATCACAGCCATAAAACAATAAAAAGACCATAAGACCTCCAGAAATGTGTTTTAAAAAATATCACAAACGCATTTAAAATTGATTCTTATAATGGAACATATGATAACGATGAAAGGGTAGCACATTTTAATGATTTGAATTTGTAACTAATACAACTTACAAACCACGCTCACAAACTTTTATATGGCCTTAAAGTCACGCTCGTGACCTTAAAAATAACATTTTAGAGAGATAAATAGCTTAGTTATACAGCGAAATTTTCAACTTCTGAGATCTTGAAATGAATTACCAATAAACAATGTATTATTAGGTTCATATTACAATATTTTAAATACGATGGTGTCTCTGGAACTGATTAATATTGTAAAGCGGGGTACACTGTATTGTATAGCTAGGCTTGGAATGCAGTATTTATGAATGTATAATACTTGTTGATATTTGGGAAAAAAAACTCGTAAACCCGGGAATTTGTAAAGCGAAAACTGCCTGTATATTTGTTCAGAAATTATTTTGAAAGCATATTTGCATTTATAAGAAATATCATAATATAAAATTTTAATAACTCATACTTTCATAAATATGGTATGGTAAATAAATTATAACCTACCATTACACATATGTCAGTTTTTATTTTTAATATTTTAATTTTTTTTTCCAAAAATTAATACAAAAATTCAACTATAGCGAAACAGAAAATGCATGGATTCAAGCTGCACTAAATTAAATTACATTACTAATTTTAAGTCTTAATTTTTTCCTGAAGAAACACGTGAACCATTTCTTCAATTTGAACTTCTCCTTCCCACTGTGGGGGGGATAGCACTGTAGCAATTAGATTTTAGTATAATTATTCAAGTTTAATATGCGTGAACTGAGGATATTTCATTTTTGCACATCTGCCTTACTGTCCATTCATTCCTCTAATGACCATATAGCAACAAACAATATCAGTGCTTCAGCTACAAATACACAGTATACAGATACAGTCAGTCCTCGCATAGCACGATAGTTGTGTTCCTAGAAACCCTCGTGCAATGCAAAATAGTGCAATATAAACAACAGGCCCTATGGGAAAAATAGGGTTAAGTGCCGACCACCCAAGATTGAACACACATTTGTAACCAAAACATTATCAAACATAATAAATAATCATAATAAAATACTTACGTATTTTATTGCGACTATTACGTAATAAAATATTGCTAATGCTTTTGCTTCTATCGTAAGCAAACTTGTTTTTTGTTTGATTTTCTATCCAAACAGATGACAGCCATTCCATCTCTTCCAATTCTTTGTGTCTTAATCTAATGGAGTTTAATTACACTTTGAGTTGTTCCTGCTATGAAAGTCTTTGTAATTCTTGGCGTTGCCTCATTTAGGTCTATAGCACGTGCAATATCACATGGTCTTTCATTTTGCTCAAAACGTTTCACAATTTCATATTTCGTCTTCTCTTCATTCCTATCGTGTTGTGTTCGGTTGGGGTGATTCTGCGTTCGACTGCCATTTCTTGTAAACACAAAGGCGAATTGTGCATAAGCGAATTCGGTTCGTGCTATATAAGATATCGTTCCCCTATTTATAAACCGTGTATGATCGAATTCGTTTAGTGTAATCGAATTCATCCTCGTATAACGAATTCGTTATACGAGGACTGACTGTAGGTTACTTCAAAATAAACATATGAAAGTGTATCATTCTTTTTGAATTGCCATGCAATATTCTACACAGTTGTTAGCAGCAGAATTCTCTTTTAAACATGTTTGAAATTTCATGAAATCCATCAACTGGGAGTTGAGTCATGAGTGATTCAAGAAAGATTTGTAATCACCCAGAAGTAGTTGTGATAGAAGGTTGAAACAAACACCATGTATTACATTTTTTCAACATAGTTACCAAACAAAATGACAATATTTTTGCCACCTCCCAATATGCTTCTGCAGGCCAGTTTTGTGGAAGTCCTCTGACTGTCCTTCAAACCATGACTCAGCTGCAAAGTGTTTTACATGAAGAAAAGACTTCTGGGGAGGAAAGAGGAAGAAATTTTAGAGTGCAAGGTTGGGGGAATAAGCAGGATGTGGCAATATTTCAAACCCACATTCATGAGCACACCTCGCTGCAGCATGCAAGGAATGCACAGGGGCAATATTGTAGAGCAGGAGCACACTTTTTGACAGCTTTCTGCATCTTTTTTCTTATATAGCAGCATGCAGCTTTATGAGGGGATAGGAATAATACTTCACCATCACAGAACAGTGATGGTGAAGTGCATCATTCTTTTTGAATTGCCATGTAATATTCTGCATAGTTGTTTGTAGCAGAATTCTCTTTACTGTTAATAATCTGTTAGTATTACACCATGCTGTTCCCAAAAAAACTTACAGCATCCTTGTTAGCACTTTGTTGCATCTTTACCTTTTTTTTAGGGGTGGTGATTCTGCATGCATCCATTATTTTGACATTCATTTAGTTTTGGGATCATAGTGATGGATCCAAGTTTCATCCATAGTGACTAGCCATGAAAAACTTCTCTTGCTTTCCTGGCACATTGACATTTCATGTGTATATTGTGCCCTTCCCTTCTGGTAAGGGGTCCAAGAACCCATCAAGTATAAGGTCTGTTCTCCACAGGCCTTACACTAATTTGGAAATCCGCAGCTAGTTCTTTGATGCTAATACAGCGATATTCCAAGATGAATGCCTCAATTTTTTGTAACACTCTTCTGTTACAGCAGTTGTTGGGCATCCTAGGATTTCTTCATCATGCACCGAAGTTCTTCCAGATTTGAACTGTTTATACCAATGTGCAACAACACTGTAACCCAAGCAGTCTTCTCCATAAACAGCAACCATTTCTTCATGGATTGTTTTGGGTGTTTTCCCTTGCAGAAAGAGGAACCAAATCACTGATCTGTATTCCACTTTATCCATTGTGACACTTCACTTCATGCAGTGCTGCAATGGGGGGGGGGGGAAGAAGAAAAATGAATTGTCAGATTGAAACTAAAATTTGCATGTGGTTGTTACAGAGATTTCAAGGTATCAAACAAAAAAATTTCATCTATCTATCACAACTACTTCTGGGTGAATACAAATCTTTTTTGAATCCCTCTCATATTACATGGGGTTGGACAGATGGGTGGACATAGCAAAGACAATAGGCACTTTATGTATATATGCCTAAAAATTGAAGCCTTCTAAAGATGGTGACTTGGAGTTCAGCAGAAAGGGACTTCAAAAATACATTAAGTAATTATTTTTATAATAAATTACTGGGCACTGGCATTTACATACATTTTGCATGTGCATAGAAGATATTCATAAATTCGGCGCATAGAAGATATTCATAAATTCGGCGCATAGAAAGCACTTCTTGAATTATTTATTTTGAAAGAGTTTTAAAGAGTGTTCTGTTGGAAACAATTATGCAGAATAAAAGGGGAAATTCAAAAAAATACACTTTTGTATGAAGTAACCAGTGAGCCTACAATCATGTAATATGCACCAATCATTAGAAAAACTCTCAAAGTTTAATTCAAATGGATGTGGAGTGTTTCACTGGCAGAGATGACATTGTTATGAAAATAATCAACAAGAATCAGTGCAAGACAAACTGTGTAACAGTGGTGCAACAGACTATACATTTTGGAATTTATCTGCCAACTAGGTATAACAGTTTACTGTTGGTATAAGCAATTTGAATAAAAGTTTTTCTGTTAAAAAGAAAAGCACTGGTCAACCTCGTGTATCAAAGAAAATGTGGACCAAACTTGAAAAGGAAAGGTTACAGTAAAGTCCATGGAAATCCACAAAAGGTTACATGTCACAGTTGGTACAACCCCCAATGACAAGGTTAAACACGAGGGGTGATCATTTAATTCATGAAATGGTGCAAGATCTTATCTTAATTGTCATTGTCTGAATCTTCTCTGGATTTATCCTTCTCAAAATACTCTCCCTTGAACTTTACACACTTTCACCACTGTCACACCCATGCAGCATTAAATGCTCCTTGCAAGTCATTTTTCAAAAGACTGCGAAGTGCTTCCATTGTGGCTCTACGAGCATTGTCTTTGGATGTGAAATGCTTGCCTTTCAGAGCTTTCTACAGATGTGAAAATAGGAAGAAATCACATGGGGCCAAGTCCAATGAATAAGGGGGATGTGGCAGAACTTTGGCACCTATGACAGTAATCACTGGCTACACAATATTAGCTGTATGGGGCCTGGCATTGTCTTGAGGGAGAAAACCACTTCGCACTGGAAAGTTCTTGATGTTTGTCACGAATGATGTGGCAAGTTTGACTCTGAGAACCTCAGAGTATGCTTCCTTATTTGTAGTTATTCCACAAGGCACAATGGAAGCACTGAATAACATATCGGCGTTCATAGTAATGACACTTTCGGGGTCGTCCAAGAGAGGATTCATTTTATATAAATGCCTTGAACGGCTGGCAGGCGATACTTAAAACAGAAGCGATCGCCTTTATTGAATTCGATCACTTCTTTAAGTGTGATTTTAGGTGTGACCAACCAACCAGCTACCTCGCCGTTTCTCATTTTGACAAAATTTCGGAACTCGTCTTAAAGGTCCTCCGAAGAAAAATGAGCTCTAATTCAAAATACAGGTGATGTCTGAAAGAGACGCATGAATATCCGAGTAGCGTCGGCATTTTATAATAATTTTCTTTCGCTTTATTGTACAATTTGATGTATACACAGCAGACATGCGCGTGCGTGTCAGTGTGACGGCTGCCTAATCTTGAGCTCCTCAAGTTTTCAGTGTTTAATGTATTTTTTTTAGCGAGTCTGAGTAATATGTTCGTATAGTGACTTCCTAAGTTATCCTGCATCCTTGGTGAAGATGAATACCACGAATCTTTAGGTAATTATTGTTTTTTTACGTGATTTTTTTCTTGCCTGTACTGTATTCATATTTGCCGCCTTTGCTTGTCTCAATGCCCGGATGTTAACTCCTTGGTTACTAGCCTTCACTGCTCACTAACTCTTGCCCACTACTGTATTACAAGGTCAAGCAGTTGCATTGTGTTGGGAGTTATTCGCCACTCGACCCCCCGTATTGCAGGATGTTTACAACTCCGACCTATTTACGCTCCTGCTCTACTTATGAGACTACCTTCGGCAACAAGCTGGAAGAAACTTGGCAATCAAGCGTTTGGTTATTTGTCTGCTATTTGCCTGGCAACGAAGTTTTGGAAATTGTCAGCTTTTGCCTGGACAATGCTCTCAACAGACCACTTTTACTTTGACTACTAAACACAATTGTAAACTCTTTTTCAACCCACTCGTAATCCTTTTATCTCCGCCTAAAATCTGAAAATGCCTTTAAAGCAAGATCACCCAAATAATGAAAGCTGTGTAATTTGTGGCATTGTTCCGGACGTAGCTATAGAATGTACTTCATGTCTCAAAACATACGGAAGCGAATGTCTCGCGTTGGACCTAAAGAGGCTCAGGAAGCAGCGACGGAAAGTATGGCAGTGTCCCCCCTGTAAGGGAGAAAATTATATGCAGTCACTAGGAACAACTGGCGAAACTTCTAACAACGACGTTAACCAAATTTCGGATTCACTTGAGCACAGGACCCAACCCGCACCTGAAGTAGACACGGAAAAACTGAGATCGTCAGATTCACATGTGGAATTGACCCCTGACTCATTACTGGCAGAACAAAATCTCATCATGCAAAAATCAAGTAGTTCCCAACAGGATAACATCCTATCAACAGAGATCTCCGCAATAGTTAATCAAGCATCACTAGAACACAGTCCACTCTTTTTCTCGCTCCTCACAAATATCGAGACAACTCTATGTAAGAAGCTATCCCCAATTAATAATATCCTCGCAGACCTACTGCTTGAAAACAAGCAACTACGAGAACAAAATGAATGCATGCACAAAACATTGGAGGTGTTGGGAAAAAAACTTTGATGACCTGAAGCACTCTGTCTGTGATCTTGCTGTTCAAACTAACCATCATGAGCAGCATCCTCCGGACAGACACGTTCATGCGAAACCAAGAGCTCCTACCCAAACCACCCCATCTTTATTATCACGACTCCTCTCCATCCTCCATTCTTACAAGATGTGAGTCTGAAGTTGTGTGCCCTGAAATCACAGCAGATGCCAACGGATACTCTGGAAATACTGCCTCCCAGAAGATCCAAAGAAGTCATCAGGAGCAAAACCTGCCAAATTGCACCTTTTTGCGATCACAAAACTCACATATGGGGTCCTCGCGCTCGAGACCAATGCTCTGGCTGCGGAAGTACATCGCAATTGTGGCTCCACCTCAAACAACGTGAGAGGTAACCATTATACAGGGACTACGACTGTATCTAATGTAAAGACCCATAGAGACACTACAACGTATGCAATGATTGCAAGCCAACGAACAAAAGAACAAACACTGACCCGTAATCCAACTCTTAAGGAACTGAGCCCCAATCTTAAAGTTACTGGAACCAATTTGCACTTCAGCAAGATGCAAATTGTGAACACTCAAATGATGGACAAGCGGATGCATAATGTCTTCATTAGTAGGCTCTCCCCTGCTACCTCAGCTGATGATGTGGAAAACCTTCTTGCTGCATTCAAAATGAATGGTAGAGTCACTAAGCTGTCCACGAAATATCCCACCTACGCCTCCTTTAAGATCGATGTAGCTGATGCAGATTTTGAAGCACTCTTCAATCCTGAAATCTGGCTTGCTGGAGCTCTTGTTATGCCATATCTCGGGCAGCGATATAGAAGTAATGGAAAGGACTCCCACCAATGGTACCCTGATTCATAGCAATCCCAGATCTTGTTACCGCAACCAGAATCACAGACACAGAACACCAATATGCCGATCCCTGTGCTCATCAATCCTAGACACACCCCGCTGAATTGAGTAGTGCCATGTCAGAGACCACCCGTCCGTATCAAAGTACCCAGAGTACCTGCCTGCACCATCTTTTATCAGAATGTGCGTAGTCTTAGGAACAAACTTGATACTATGGAGCAAATTCTGCTCCCTGGACATTTTGACCTGCTCGCCATCACCGAAACCTGGCTGAATGATGATGAAGAATTCCTAGCGGCAGCTGCCCCAGCTGATTATGGGGTTGTATTCACATCTCGGACTGCACGCAAGGGTGGAGGCGTCGCAATATTCTACAAGAAATCCGCTTTCAAGCTATTGGATAATAAATCCAGTAACTCTCCTAACTATGAAGCAATCCTCGTTACGTTAGGATACAACTTCATGACGTTTGACGTCTGTGTGCTGTATATACCCGCAAAGCCGTTACAGCAAATCATTCTTGAAGTTTCCAACTGGTTAATCAATCAGCTGCATCCCACAGTTTCTCACTTAGTTTGTAGTGATTTCAATTTACCTCCTCAGCTATCTAATCTGAAAAAGGATCTTCTGGCACACTTGAGATGTGCTGACCTACAACTTATTAATGAAGCTCCAACCAGGAGGAATAACCTCTTAGATCTAGTTCTAGCCTCTTTCCCTTGCACCCTTGATTACATTACAGAAACGTCATTTGACTCTGATCATGTCCTGATACATGTGACCACATATCTGCCAGCCCCCAAATTAGAAGCCAGAAGGAAAACAACAAAGGTTGACATCACTAGCCCCAACTTACTTGACGTAGATAAGTGCATCAGAGCCGCCCCTCTCATTCCCTGGGTGGCCTTAGAGACTTGTGACCCAGAACATTCTCACAAACTGGATCAACACGGTTGCCAAATATGCTGCCTCTAAAAAGATCACAATCAGTCCATATACAAGACTTTGGGGGAATTCTGAACTCAAAATGAGTTTCCAGCTGAAGCAACAACTCCATCGCACATGGAAACAGTCGCAAAATGTCAGTGATCGTATTGTTTATTCAAGAGCACGGGCTCAATTTAATCGCCTGAAATCTGAGGCAATCAAATTATACGTTAACCATGAGCTGGCTAAAGGAAAAATTCCATACAAGAAAGTGAACCCTCATTTTCCTTTACAACTTGATCCTGAATTGTGGCTCAATTTCGTCACAAGATTTAACCGTAATCTTATGCCAAACTCAGAACTAGCTCTACTAACAGAGCCCATCCAGCAAGAAGTGTTGAACAACATTCATATTACAAAACAACAGCTGATCGTAGCCATCAATTCTCTACCTGCCTCATCAACCACCAGTGATGATGGAGTTCCCCAATTCATGCTCAAATGCCTAAGTCCGTACATTATTCAGACTTTTAATAATCTTCAACCAGTTACTCTCGAACAAAATTTTCCCACAGCAGTGGAAAAACTATCTCGTCAAACCTTTAGCCAAAGTTCAGTCGCCATCGAAATCTAAACACTTCCGACCCATCTCCAACTCCTCCAGCCTGCTGAAGCTCCCGGAGAAGGCCTTACTCCCCATCCTCACTACGCAGATCTTGCCCAGTAATCCAGTCCAAATTCACTACTCCCTTCCAAACAGATCAACGATCACCAATCTGCTAGCCACCACGAATACTATCTTGTCAGCACTGGAGAATAGGCAGGAACTAGCTGCGACTTACTTGGACATTGAGGCTGCATTTGATGCCGTCCAAGTAAACCAACTTCTCACTCTCCTGGAATGCCACTTCCAGATCACAGGGAACATATTATGCTTTCTCTCTTCTGAATAACAGAGTTATAAAGCTTCATACAGGAGATCGCACCCTTACTAGATCCGTCACCGCAGGAGTCCCACAAGGAGGGGTCCTTTCGGGCCTTCTGTTTTCATCCATTATCTTCCCACTGGTTGCACATTCTCGATGTCTACTGAGCTATGCGGACGATATCAAGGTACTCACTCCCATCATCCCCAGTCAAGACCTAGATCTGGTAAAAGTGGAAATTAACAACTCTCACCACAGTCACATCTTACCTCGGCCAGTTTGGGCTCAAGATCAATCCTGCTAAGTCCGAATTCATGGTGTATTCATTGAAGCAAACTCCTTCTCTCCAGCCTTCGGTCGGCAACACCCTCATCCCAATTGTGTCCAGCCATCGTGATCTGGGCGTTGTATTCGACCCAAAACTTCGATTCAACGCCCACGTGGACATGCTCCTCACATGCTTCAAGACTTAAAAAGATAACCGTGAGGTACATAAGAACAGTTATCTTTCCACCTTTACTCTATGCTGCTGAAATTTGGGCATCAGCGGCACTGTCAATAAAGAAACCACTCTTTGCCACAGAATTCTGGCTCCTAAAGTGGGCCAACAGGAAGCACAACCTTCCAGCTCTGATTTGTACCACGCAGCTTGCCACCTCTCTCGGAATTCCACGACCAATGCCTCCTAGCAACAGTCAAGATGATAACAGGCATAATGGCAACACTTTCATTCTGGGATACCTGTGGCTGGAGGATCCCCCCCCTGCTGCCCTTAGGGCCAATCCCAAGCTCTACTCGCATTCAGCATGACTCCATCTCTCGGACAGGTTCCTTCCTCAGCAGATGCTCAAGAAAACCCAGGCACTGGACGCCGACCTGAACAAATTCGCTGCTGACCGAACTTACCAGAAAAAAATTATGACGAGTAGGACTAATCAGCAATGACTGATGTATACCTTGCATCTGTTCCTGTCTGATTGAGCTGGTGCTCTTATCTCGATGTTAAGCCAGCTCAATCAGATTTAACTCTCGTAAGGAGTTCTCTTTCTATTATTATATGTTTTCTTTGTAAAATTACCTTTTTGTAAATAATTGTTCAATTTTCCCGGAAGTTTGGGAAACTAAGCCCCTGGCTTTATGGCCATGAAGGGTAATAAAGATTCTCTCTCTCTCTCTCTCTCTCACTTCGCTTGTTAAGACTGCGAAGTGCTTCCATTGTGGCTCTGCGAGCATCGTCGTTGGATGTGAAACGCTTGCCTTTCAGAGCTTTCTACAGATGTGAAAATAGGAAGAAATCACATGGGGCCAAGTCCAATGAATAAGGGGGATGTGGCAGAACTTTGGCATCTATGACAGTAATCACTGGCTACACAATATTAGCTGTATGGGGCCTAGCATTGTCTTGATGGAGAAACCACTTCACACTGGAAAGTTCTTGATGTTTCTCACGAATGATGTGGCAAGTTTGACTCTGAGAACCTCAGAGTATGCTTCCTCATTCGTAGTTATTCCACAAGGCACAAAATGTGAATAAGGGGGATGCAGTAGATTGTATGAAAGTTTGAATACTGGAACACGCTGCTTCCGTAGGTAGGTGTGACTGACAGCTGAAAAGATCAACTGGATAATTACCTATATGAGGAGGGAAGCATGTGATTTGTATTTTCTTATCCTCTCTCTCTCTCTCTCTCTTTTTTTTCCCAGTGCAGCGAAAGCCCATAGCTTCCTTGCACTATATGACTAACACAAACACTAATACACCAAACAGTCAACTTTTGGTTATTTTACAGTGGTATTTAAATTTTAGATCACTTTCTAACCAATAATGGCTGTTATGCCTATTCACAAAGCCACTAAAAGGTGAAATGTTACCCTGACCAACCAGATAATAGGGGTCTGTCCTGATACCACACAACTTGGAGATAGAAGCAGCTGCAAGAATTTCTAACTGTCTGTGGGTTCAGGTTTGTATGTCTTCTTCTTTCATTCCTCTACCATGGGCGCCTCCGTAGCCAGGTGGGAAGGAGTAGCAGTGCGTAGCACACGCTTCTTGATTAGACCGGGGTTCAAGCCCGTCACCACCAAATACGGAGGATGCGGAAAGGTCAGGGAATGACCACCGCATATCCCGGAGCAATATGGCCTTAGTTGCTAATGCTCCTAAAAACTTTCGACTGTGTCCACCGGCCTGCCTTATGGAAACTACTAGAGGTTGAACATATACCTCGAAAAGTCATCACACTCCTCCAAACTGCATACAACGGTTTAACCAGCCAGGTGCGCATCCAGAACGATTTATCTGAGGAATTTACCATCCAAACTGGAGTCCGCCAAGGGGATGTAGCCTCCCCGTTGCTTTTCAACATTGTGGTCGATGCCATTATGAGGCAAGCATTCAGAAATAGACAGGGCATACAATATGACAAGGATCACTATGTGACTGACCTGATGTTTGCTGATGATAGTGCTATCCTTGCCAGTAACGACGCTGAAGCCACGGACATCCTCTACGACATTGCCCGGCCATACGGTTTGAAGATCAATGCTGGTAAGACAAAGGCCCTGACAACAGATGGGTCGCAAGCCACCATCTATCTCGAAGGCGTCCAGATCGAGCAAGTGCAGGACTTTAAATACCTTGGGTCGCTGGTCCAGGAGAAGAAAGTTGCATCCACCATGGAAATACACAGCAGAATTGGACAGGCGGCCACTGCGTTCGCCTCACTCAAATGGTGTCTGTGGAAGAGGACCAACATTTCCACAAAGACTAAAATCCGACTCTTCCGGACTTTGATCCTGCCCATTCTTCTTTATGGATCGGAAACATAGATTTGTCTCAAGTTAGATTTGAACAAACTTGAGGTATTCCAAATGCGATGCCTGCGGCAGATCTTGGGCATCTCTCTTCGCGACCGCATCACTAATGATACCATCCGCGCCAGATGACAACAGCAACCAACCAGTTGCTGTTGGCATCTGGTTGGTTGCTGTTGGTTTGGCCACGTATGTAGAATGGGCACGAACAGAATACCATCGAGACTCCTTTGGAGACAACGACCCACACAATGGAGCATCCAATGGACCGCGCCTAGGAAAACGTGGGCCAAGCAAGTGGAAAACGACTTGAAGAGCCGACGTCTCGACCTTAACCAGGCCAGGACTGACACCATTGATCGTAAGGTATGGAAGAACATCACAGAGCAAGTCCGGAACCCTGCGGCACCTACAGCAGCATACTGGTTGCGTGGCCAACCGCCTCCCCCAGCTGCCAGCTAAGGACCAAAGAAGAAGAAGAAGAAGCTCCTAAAAACCAAAATAACAAGCAAACAACAACAACCTCTACCATGACAGTTCAGACAATGGCAGAAGAATGAAAGAAAAAGATGTAACTTTGATATGCACAAATACTGTAAAGATATTTTTAGCTCATTCCCCAATGGTCAATCTTTCAGACATGATGACCAAGTCTACAAAAGAATTCTGTGTTAAAATCCCACTGAATATGATAAAAATGTTTTACTTTTAAAATCAAAGTTATAGCATTTTTAATAAATGCTTGCTTACGACTAACCACTCTAATTAATCAAAACACACGATACATAAGATTCAAACAGTTTTGACAACAGACTGATTGTCACGGTCTCAATCTCATTCAAGAGTGTCTTTAATCTTCATTCCATGATGTTTCTGGTATTCAGAGGTCAGACCACTGTAATCTGTAGTTAGGTGTAGCAACTTTCTTATTTCTGCTTGAAGAAAACCAAGCACATCAGCTGAAACTTTTTGGGACTTATGTAATGTAACTGCATTCTGATATATAATTAGTTAGGTTACTGATAACCCTGGTAAACATAAAAACTATGAACACAGTTTTATATCCTGCTGGCCTTACCAAAAAAACAGCATTACATCTTATGTCATAATGCAACCAATTCACAAGGAATATATCACAAACTATACTTTCTAACTAACACTTCTTTCATTACTTCATACTAATGAAACAAGTGTTTAAGCATTTAATTGTTAATTTATTATTAATATGGGATAGTATTATTAATGTAACTTTTTTTTTTCATATAATATCTGCCCTACGTCATCAACGTTGTAGGGTACATATCATCCTTTAAGGGCACAAAGAGTGATATTGTTGTACACTTTGGCATTAATGATATTAAGAGTAGGAGTCCAGTAGAATTACTTAACAAGTACAAGACAATGGTGAAAAAAAGCCGTGAGTTAGGGTTGAATTTGAAAGTGTCCGCAATTCTGCCCAGACACGATAGGAGGCAGTATATGATGAGAGCCTTGTCGATCAATTCTGCCCTGGAGAGATTGTGCAAGGCTCAAGGGGTAAAATTTTTCTCAACCTGGTCTGTGTTTGTTAACAGGAGAGACTGCTTCTACAGGGATGGGATACACTTAAATAGAAAGGGTGCAAGAATATTTGCTGATGCTATCGATGCAGAGTTAGGTGGGTCAGAAAACTGCTAGCTTTGGGGGATACACGGACTAATATATTAACAGTAGCCACTGGCAGAGGTAAAAGTGATTCTTGCACTACTTCTATTGAAATGCAATTGAGCAGCAGCCTGGAAAGCAAGGCAATGTGAATTTCCAGGACTACTGGGAGTCAGTGGAACAAGTGAATACATGGGCTGTGTTAGGGTAACTAAGAGTAGAAACTGGTGCATGTATAATTGCATGTACACCAATGCTAGGAGTATAGTTAATAAATTCGATGAGCTTGAAGTGCTAGTCAAGACATCAAAGACAGTTATTGTTGGGATATCAGAGGCACGGTGTCACACAGACATAAGCAGTGCAGAACTGGAATTTGGGGAGTTCAATGTGTACAGAAAGGATAGACAGGACAGGAAGGGAGGAGGGGTTATGCTGTTAATTAAGAAACACATAAAATCTAAGGAAGTGCATCCAACTGATGTGGGTGGACAATGCAATGTTGGTGTGACATAAGCACTGAAAAAGGAAAAATGAGAGTAGGTGTGTGTGTTACAGGCCTAATGAATCTGATGAGTATAATGAGTAATTGTGCAGAGAAATAGAGTGGGCCAGTAAATTAGAGTGTCTTATAATGGGGAATTTTAATTTCCCAAATATTGACTGGAATTTGTGGGTTGGTTACTCACACACTAGAAAGGCATTTGTGGATTTATTGGATGACTGTTTTCTACAGCAGCACTTTCGGGAGGCAACTAGAGGGAGTAATATTCTTGATATGATTATCAGTAGTGATTCTTCATGCATCAAGAATCTTCAGATAAAGGAACCACTAGGTGGCAGTGATCACACTGTGCTGAAGTGGGATTTCAAAGAGGTAACCTACCATCAAGGGAAGGGTTTTTGCTTTCGTAAAGGTGACTGCGGTGGTCTGAGACAGTATTTAAATTCTATACGGTGGAACCAATTGATTATGTTACCAACAGAAAATTCAAAATGGGAAACATTCAAAGAATTAATTTTGGAAGCTACTAGGCTTTTCATACCAACAAAAAAATGTTATTCAAGATTTAGGCCTAAATGGATGTCAGATGAACTAATTAGACATGTGACAGAGAAAAAAAATGCATGGGATACATATAAATTAATGTGACACAGTAGCCTATGATAGATATACTTGGTCTGTAACCAAGTTACAAAGGAGGTTAGGCAGATGTAGGCAGATTACAAGAAATCTTTGGCAAAGGATGCAAAGAAAAACAGCAAAGAGTTCTTTACTTATGTAAACTCTTGAAGGAAGGGGAGGAATCAGATTGGTCAACTTGATATCGATGGTTCAACTTTTGATGATCCTGCTCAGGTAGCTAACAAACTAAATGAATATTTTGAATCAACATTCACACATGAGGAGTTATTCAGGGAGAGGAATGTCAGAGGTGTATTCAACTCTGGCAGTAAGCTAGATAATCTTGTAATAACTGAGAATAAAGTGGAAGAGAAATTGTTGAAGATAAACACAAGGAAGGCAGCTAGGGTGGATGGAATCTATCCAGTTATATTAAAGGAGGCGGCAAAGGAAGTAAGCAAACCCTTAGCCATAATTATGAGAGCTTCCCTGGACTCATGGGAGATACCCATGGACTGGAGATGTGCAAAAGTGACCCCAATCCACAAAGGAGGATCAAAGGGACACAGGTAATTACAGACCTGTTAGTTTAACTACTGTTTCAGGGAAATTAATGGAGGCACTAGTTAAAGAATCATTGCAGGATCATCTAGACAAGACTTCAGTTATAGCTTGGACACAGCATGGGTTTGTTAAGGGGAAGTCTTGTCTGACTAATTTGATTGGATACTATGATGTAGTCACAAAGGAACGATGCAAAGAATAACTTTGATATTATATATTTGGATCTTAGAAAAGCCTTTGATACTGTTGCACATGGAAGACTGCTGCACTGTTGCACATGGAAGACTGCTGCACTGTTGCACATGGAGCAGTGTGGCATTGGAGGCAAATTGCTGCTATGGATAAAGGTATGGTTGAGTGGAAGAAGACAGAGTGGTAATCAATGGACACTGCTCTTCGTGGACTAATGTTATTAGTGGAGTCCCTCAGAGTTCAGTGTTGGGTCCATTGTTGTTTTCTGTATTTATAAATGATACTGATGATGGTATATCAGGCTTAATGTCCAAGTCTGCAGACAATATGAAGGTTGGCAAGGTTGTTAAATGACACTAATGACAGTTCACTGCTGCAACAGGATCTAGAAAAGTTAAGCAGATGGACTGAGAGGTGGCAAATGAAGTTTAACATTGACAAATGTAAAGTACTACATATGGGAGGCAGTAATCTCAGAGTAACGTATCAACTCTGTGGTACCACACTGACAGTGGTAGAGAATGAAAAGGACCTGGGGGTAATTGTGCAGGCAGATATGAAGTTTTCTGAACAGTGCAGACGGTCTACAAGAGTAGCTCATGGTGTCTTGTCAACGATATACAGGAATTTTTCTAGCACTGATAAGGAGGTGATTTTCCCCTTGTATAAGGCAATGGTCAGGCCATAACTTGAGTACTGTTTACAGGTCTGGAGGCCTCATTTAAGGATGTAGAGCTGTTGGAATGAGTACAGAGAAGGGCAATAAGATTAGTGAATGGAATAAAGGATTGCTCTTACGAAGAAAGGCTTAAGCTGTCATCAGCTGATGACTGCTTCAAGAAAGATGCTATTACAGACCTTACCCTCATCTCACATATTAAGTCAAAGTTTTGTTAACAACAATGGTACTGTTTTTTAAACTTGGCTGTCAAGAGCATTTCCTAAACTTCGCTAGAAAAATAAGATCTTATCTCTGAGTATTTTTCGACTATTTTCACACTCAGCATTGCTATAAGGAATTGTTAAAATGGGAAAATTGACAGAACGGATAATGCAAAATATGTTATATCTATTTCTTTCCCTTCCATGATAGTGAGAACTGGAAACATCTTTTTTTCCCAAAATTGATTAATTTCACTTCAGTTCAAAGACTTGTTCTCCAAACAGTACCGGATGATGAATTGGTCCTCCAAATGTGATTATATTTAAAGTTAAAGTTAAATAATGTTTAACTTTACTTAAATAATGTTCTACTAATCTTCTGCTATGAGAGGATTAAATATTTGATGCTGTAATACTTCATTGGTCATATCAGCACACAAACATAGCTAACTAAGCAATTACAGCAAATTATTTTCAGGTATATATTATGGTTGTATTTGTTAACAAATGAACAATTTGCTAACCCAATGAAACACAAAAAATATTTACACTGAGTAGCCATTTTAGGTATACATACCAATTAGTGAGTAGATTCCCCTTTAGCCTTGAAAATAGGGCTAAAGGGGGACCTGTTGTAGCATGGACTTAATTAGGTGTCGAAAACATGCTATAGGGACTAAGTGCAATATCTCCACTTAGTCCATATGGACTAAGTGCAGATGTTAAAAATTGAATTTGTTACATATCTCTATTCCAAAGGACTCATTCCACAGGTGCTTAATTGGACTGAGATTCATTAACTGGGGAGCTCACCACACTAGGCTGGATTCTCATGCTCCTGGAACTAATTCTGTATAATTCTTCCCTGTGACACAGCACATTATCCTGTTGGAAGAAACTCTTCACAGATGGATACACTGTAGTCATGAATGGGATGTTCTTGATCAGAAATCATTTCTAGATAATATATGGCATTCAAATGTTGTTCCACTGGTATCAAGGAGCCAAATATGCACCACAAAAACATTTTCCATACCACTACCAGTCTGCAAGGTTAACACCCTGGCAGAATGGTCCTTGGAATGCCATTTAAGGCATAATTTGGTCCTCCCATCAGCAGAAACTAGGATGCATCAGACCGGACAATGTTTTTCCAATCCATCATTATCAAAGTGTTGGTGTTCCTGAGCCCACCGTAACTATATCCCCTTATGTTTTATTGCTAATAGGAGTGGAACCCAGTTCATCAACTGTGTTACCCCATCCATGAACAGGGCTTGACAACTTGTGCATTCTGAAATGCCTCTTTGGTCATTACTGCTGTACTTTGTTGTTATTTGTACAAGTTTTGCCATCTTCCATTGATCTCTTGCATCAATGAGCTGTTCCCAACCACAGGATTACTACTGGCAATGTTATTTCATTATTGGACCAATCTCAATACATCTAAGACACAGCTGTACATAAAAATCCTACAAGGGTTGCATTTTCTGAGATACTCATACTGGCATGTTTGCCACTGACTACAATTCCACCTTTAAAGTTATTTACATTGCATACACATGTAGTATTCCTGCAAATGTGTCCCTTGCTTTATATCGCATAGTATTACCCCTGTGTGAGAAAAAGATGAATGAGTGTGGCCGACCGGGCTAGCCGAGTGGGTAAAGTAACTGCCCGGCAACCCAAAGGTCGCGGGTTTGATTCCTGCCTCGGGCTTGGATCAAAGTACTGCAAAAACCTTGGGAGGTGCAATATGGTCACAGAAGCCGATGCGCCAACAACTACCAAATCAAAAAAAAAAAAAAAAAAAAGAATGAGTGTGAGTGAGGGGGAAAAATATATATATATATATATATATATATATGTATGTATGCAACTTGGAAGGAAAAAATATATATAAAATATAAGAAAAAAGTATAAAAAAAATTGAATGCAAGTAGAGTGAGAATGCAGATTATGAATGAAGTAAATGTGTCTCTCCCACCCCTTCGTATGGTGGGTTCCCCACTGGCAGTTAACATATCCCACCCCCGGAGCGGGATGGGCAGCTTAACCTTCCTACCAGATTCGACACTACTTGGACATGACCACCATCACCGACGAAGACATTCTGCGGATTTGCTGCCAACATGCCATTGGCGATCTGAACTGGGTACTCTAGCCTGGTTCCCTTTAAAACACCATCCCTAGGCAGGGGAAGGAGAGAGGAGACAGGTCTTTGTCTTCTCTCCTCCCTGCTCCACCCATACTTCGCCTGGTGGGGCTCGTCTCCACTGACCTCTTTCGGGATGCCTACTCTATCATCCCTATCCTTTATCCGTTTTCCCCCAGCCTTCAGTCCCCTGCTCACCCACAACTGACCCTTAACAATGTCGCCAAATTCTAATCAACGTCTAAATTCTATCGCTTTCTTGTAAATCTCTTTCGGCCAAATTCTGGTGTACCCTCCCCTCTTTTTCTTTCAGCTTTTGTACATATGATTAGCCTGTTAATTTGGCATTAATTCAGACTTAATTCTACTTAATGATTTTTTTTTTTTTTTATATAGGTTCTTAACATTCTTTCTCTTTTTTTCTCTTCAACTAGGCTTGGCATTTTGTGATTAATAACTTCTCCATCTATATTTGTTTTATTTTACTTTCATTTGTAACATTTATATACATGTATCCTGTTTTGCTGCTTGGCGCATTCAGGTACACGTACTGTTTTCCTATTTTTCTCTTTCTTTTTTTTTTTTTTCCCTTCCACTACTTTGTTTTCATATTACACACACACACACACGAAATGAGAGTTGGAACAGGTGTCAGTCTAGTTATTTTGTGCTCCTACATTTACTTAATATTCAAGTATAATTAAACAACGAAGTATAAAGTATTTGGGGTATTCTGAAAGCTAAAGATGTCATCTGCACAGCAGAGACAACTATTGGACCCGAATCTTTGAGGTAAATTTACTTTTGATAACTTTAGATTGACATAGTTATATACTTTAGCAGTAGTGATCAGTAGCACTTGGAACATACCACTTAAAGTGAATACCAACCTAAAGCAGCTAAATGGTTAATCCCTGCCTCAAGCAACGAGGCACCAACCCTCTGCCTTTTGTTCTCTGAGAAGAGAAAGTAGTTACAGTCGTTTACTGTATACTTGTTCGAGTTTCACAAGGTCAAGCTAAATGGGATTGTCCATGCATACAATATGGAAATCTATTTACGGAGCGCTTACAAATTCACCCCACTTGATCAGTGTTCATATAATTTTCGAAAACATTTAAGCCAGCCTGCAAAGTAAACAAAATCTTCTGCGATTCTCTAAAAGACTATAGTTGTGGAATCCTGAAAAATTGTATTGCCCTTTTTTCTGGAAATTTTGCGCTTAACTAAAACTGTCAGGTTCCGACGTTGAATATATGAACAGAGATCGCGCAGACGCTGGCAGACGCACTAGAAATGCTAATCTCCTTCATGAGAACGATGAAGCTATGAGAGAACTAAAGAGGCA
Source organism: Mastigoproctus giganteus (assembly GCF_048544385.1). Classification (NCBI taxonomy): domain Eukaryota; kingdom Metazoa; phylum Arthropoda; class Arachnida; order Uropygi; family Thelyphonidae; genus Mastigoproctus; species Mastigoproctus giganteus. The sequence continues at coordinate 218,205,763 of NC_143577.1, read as the reverse complement.
AAAAAGCACGCGGAAAGCTAGAAGGGCTAGAAGGACAAGACATAGATCTGGCACAGAGTCCCCCCTGTAAGGGATATACCTGGGGACCCAGGTAGGGATACATCCAGCGGATCGGATACAGATAACACTGATGACAAGGAAGAACCACTACAGGGGACCCCAGTTGACCAATTCTTAAAACTGCGTGACATCCTTGAGAAATATATGGCCAAGAAGACCAACAGAATCACTGCTGTCACTCGCACAGGCATTATTAGAATAGGGTCGAAAATGGAGGGCATTGTTTACCATCTGCATACAGATAACGAGAAAATGTCGGCCAAATCAGACCTACTCACACAAGAACGGGAAAACAAAATGCTACAACGCCCCCGTTCTTTTGCCGAGGCATTGAGGAATGGCACTTCATCGCTCAACGAAGAGGTCCCTGTGCAAAAAAATACTATCAGGAAATCTGACAAAAGAACAGCTAAATCACACGTTATCCTGGCAAAACCCCACACAGGATATGCAACTAACAACTAGCGACACAGTTAAGGATGTCTTAACTAGCAAAGCAATCTCAAGGAGCACATGAAAATCCTAAAGATCAAAAGCATAAGAAAAACCAGGCCTGGTGTTATCATTGAAACGGATACTAGGGAGGAGGCACTCACTATACTAAAGAGTTCAGAAATCTCCAACATAGGACTGAAGGCGGAAACGCCAAAACGAAAAGGACCTTCCATTATCCTCTTTGGTCTGGACAAGAGTACTACTCCTCAAGAGCTAAAGGAGGAAATATACTACAAAAACCTTAGCGCACACACAGCAGAGGACAACGTTGATGCTGACATTATACCAAAACATATCACGAAGTCTAAGTCAGCTGCTACAATTAACTGGGTAGTCGAACTTTCCCCCAGAGCGTGGAAGGTTATTAGCCAACATGAGAGAATCTACATCGGATGGGGAAGCCACCGATTCAAGGAGTATGTTCCAGTTCCCAAATGTTTCAGGTCTCTGCAATTTGGACACACATCGCACACCTGCAACCAACGGGTCCCAACGTGTGGTCACTGTACGCAGCAGGGACAGGAGTTCAAAGACTGCCCTAAAAGGAAGGAACCAGCAGCTTGTGCAAACTGCAAACGGTCTAAAATACCCCACCTGCACTCCGTCAGGGATGCAAACTGCCCTGTATATATAAAATTTAAGAGAATATACCAAAATAGAACCAATTATGGATAGACGGTCCACCCAACCACCAACACGGAAGAAGCTGAATTTCTTGCAGATTAATGCACAGCATGCCAGAGCAGTGGTTGAACAAATTAAATTAAAAACAGAGGAAGAAAATATTGACATAATTATGCTCCAGGAGCCTTATGCCTACAAGTGTAAGGTCACAGGTTATCCAGCTTCATACAAAATCATTCAAGGTACTACAGATGCACCACGGGCCGCAATCCTAGTCAGTAACACTGAAATCTCTGTAACTAAAGTAGCTCCACTTTGTACATCCTTTAGTGCCTGTGCTCAAGTTCTTACTGCCATGGGATCCTTACATCTGCTCTCACTCTATAGCAGACCTGGTGAAGACATCTCAATTGCGATCGCCATAATACAAACAGCACTTGACCTTCTCCCAGGGGGGTAAGCTACTCATAGCCATGGACGCGAATTGTCGCTCCCCCCTGTGGCATAGTCAAACACCTGATCGTGCGGTCACTCGAAATGGGGAGGAACTTGAAAACTTCATCCTTGTCTCCAGACTACAAGTACTCAACCAGCCTGGAAATCTCCCCACATACAGAAGCACCCTCTGGGAAAGTACCATCAACATCACCCTGACCACGCTGACTATTTCTGGAAAGTTCAGCAGGTGGAAGGCTAATGAAGCATCGACTACTTCTGACCACAGAGCAATCACCTATTCTCTTGGCCGCTCCGTGGATCGCATTCCCCCAATACCAAGGGATGAAGTGCGATTCTGCACAAAGAAAGCTGACTGGCCACGCTTTCAAGCCAAACTTGTAAGAAGACTTCATGAAGATTCTTCACAACTGAATCACATAACCTCTGAGGACTGTGCAGTTTCCCTCTCCAAGACCATCAAAGAGGCCTGTGCTATGGCAATCCCCAAGAGAAGGCCCTTCAAAAACGTAGTCCCTTGGTGGAATGCTGAACTACAAGATATGAGGAAGAGAGTCCACCAAGCTCATAAAACTTTTCAGAGAGCCTGTGCTCACCTCCCACCCTTGGAGGTCCAAGCCGCAAAAGACAGTTACACTACCATGATTAGACGCTGCAAAAAAGCCTCATGGCAGAATTTCGTCTCGATCACAGGAAATGATAACCCCTGAGGAGTTGTCTATCGTATCGTTGTGAACAAACTCCCTAGAGGTGAAGTCCTCAGTACAACTGTAAAGCCTGATGGTTCTTCCACCTTCACGTGGGAGGACTCTGTCCATAACATGCTAATGCCCTCTTTCCAACAGATGATGCACAGCTAACTGAAGAGCAACTACAGATTGTTACCGCTAACGATTCTTATACAACAGAAAATACTGAAGAACAATTTACAAATGACAATCTAAAAGCCACACTGGACAAAACTAAAGAAAATGAAACTCCTGGCAATGACCTCCTCGAGGTGGATGTTATCAAGAAATTTGCAACCTACTTCCCTAACACCATGCTCGCCACTTTCAACAGATGCCTAATGGAAGGCCACTTTCCTGCTATCTGGAAGGAGGCATGCCTTAAACTCATCTTGAAGAACCCAGACAAACCACCTGAAGAGCCAAAATCTTACAGGCCAATTGCTCTCTTGCCAGTCCTAGGCAAATTCCTGGAAAGGCTTCTGCTCAGCAGGTTGTCAAAATGCTACTCTAAAGAAAACCTCATTTCTCCACTTCAGTACGGTTTCAAAGCTGGTTGCAGCACTGAAGATGCTCTTCTTAAATTAATATCTACTGTTTCAAGCACTCAAGGCAAGTATGTGCTAGCCATCACAGTTGACTTTGCTGGAGCGTTTGATCGGCTGTGGTGGCCAAGTATTCTCAGAAGACTCCGACAAGCCAAAGCACCACTCAACCTTTATAGCTGTGTCAAGGAGTACCTGAGACACCGCACTGTCCATGTTAGTACCAGGTACAAGTCTGTCACTAGCCATTTCTCACGAGGCTCTCCCCAGGGCTCGGTCCTGGGGCCTTTTGGTCCATCGTCCTGGACGAGTTCCTTGGGATGGACTTGGGGATGACTCAACCACTTGTGTTTGCTGACGATTTGGTTTTGGTGGTGCATGGTGACACGAGCTGATTTAGAGGAGAGAGCAAATTGTGCACTAACTAAGCTCCAGGATTGGACAGCCATTCACCGACTAAAGACCTCGGGAGAGAAAACCAAATCTATATTGCTCAAGGGAATGCTCCGACTACGAAGACCACTGGTTATCAAAATTGACAACACCTCCATAAAATTATACCCAGAAATCAAGTATTTAGGAATCGTCTTAGATATGAAGCTAAATTTCCATCCTCACTTTTTTTTTATGAGAACCCCAAACACGAGAGGTATTATAACCTATAGTACTTAGTACCATGCTTGGGTTGGAGGTTGAGAAGACGAAAGAAGATATTTGTTGATATTGGACTTGAACTTCTGTAGATTGTAATTTTCAGGAAATACGTATGAAGGAAGGTTGTTCCAGAAAACGGCAGTTGAATGAATAAATGAGGAAGATGAAAAGTTGGTTCTGTGGGTTTGAAGTTGGACAGTAAATGGATGTTGGCTGGTGGCGGCACGTGTTCGGACTGTTTTGAAAGAGAGAGCGGGAATTATAGAAGCCAATTCAGAAGAACAGTGCCCATGGACGTATCTGTAGAAGAGGCATGCAGCAGAAACAGTGCGTCTATGAGAAAGCGAGTGGAGAGACTCTGTTAGAGATGAATCATTAATTAACCTAACTGCCCTCTTCTGAATGGAATCAAGAAGCCTGAGAGAGGTTTTGGGGGCACCACCCCAGATGTGGGAACAATATGCCATGGCAGGGCGGATTTGCGATTTATACAGAGTGAGCAGCTGTTTGGGAGAAAAGTAACACCGAGAGCGAAAGAGAAAACCAAGTTTTTTAGATGCAGAGGAAGCAATATTTGTAATGTGCTTGTGCCAAGAGAGATTAGAAGTCAGGGTAATCCCAAAAGAGATATATCATTTTGCCTAGAAATCGGAGTGTCACTAAAGATAAGCATAGGAGCAGAAGAATCCTTTTTGCGAGATATAAGACAAGATTGAGTTTTAGAAGGGTTGAAATAGACTAAGTTGTCTTTGCCCCACTGTAGAATTACCTGAAGATCGGCATTTAAGGAATTGGCAGCAGATTTTCGAGAACTTCGAAGCTGATTGAGCTGGACAAGGTTTCTCAAAATGGAAAGTTGAATGCAATGTGCTATCATCGGCAAAACTATGGATAGGATTTCCAGTCAATGGAAGAAGGTCATTGATATACAAGAGGGAAAGAGTGGGGGAAAGAACTGAACCTTGGGGGACACCGGCATTAGTGGAGAAGTTAGAAGACAGAGAGCCATCTACCATCACCCTTAGTGAGCGATCAGAGAGAAAACTGGATAACCAATTACTAAAAACAGTTGGCAAACCATAAGATGGAAGCTTGTTTAGAAGACCTTTATGCCAAACACGATCAAAAGCCTTTGAGATGTCAAGAGCAACTACTTGTGTTTCACCGAACCTTTCCATTGAATTAGTCCATAAATGGGTAACATAAGCCAGAATATCACCAGTGGATCGACACTGACGGAATCCATACTGGCGATCGTTGATCAGACGGAAGGTTTCTAGGTAGTTTAAGAGTTGGCGGTTAATTAATTTCTCCATTACTTTAGAAAGAGTTGAAGTAATAGCAATGGGCCAATAATTGGATGGGAGGGATTTGTCTCCCTTTTTAGGAACTGGCTGGATATGAGCAAATTTCCAAGCAGAAGGAAAAACACCTTTGGAATAAGAAAGTGAAAAAAGGCGGCAAAGAATAGGAGTAAGTTCAGGAGCACAGGTTTTGAGAACAAGTGGAGAAATACCACCAGGACCTGGAGCTTTCTTAGCATCAAGATTCATCAAAATCCTTCTGATATCCTTTTGACGGAAGACCACAGGAGGCATTGAATGGAGCATGTTAGGAATGGTGGGAGGTGTTTTACCAAGATCATTAATACATGAGCTCGAAGAAAAATGGGATGCTAGCAGGTCAGCTTTATCCTTGGCTGATGTGACAACAGAACCATCTGGTTTGGACAAAGGTGGGAGCAGAGATGGGCAAAAGTTGCGGCCAATAGCTTTGGCAAGAGACCAGAATGCTCGGCTACCATTAGGGCAAGAAGCAAGTTTTCTACTCTTAGCCTGTTCAAACTCTAGTTTGGACTGGTTAATAACTGCTTTACAATTGTTGCGAGCTTTGGTGTAGGCAGAAAATGAAACTGAAGAATTAGAAACAAGCCAATTACGATATGCAACATTCTTCTCTTGGACAGCCTTAGCACATTTATTGGAAAACCAAGGTTTAGATAAAGGACGAGATTTTAAAGTGGAGTGTGGGATAAAGGATTCCATTCCTGCAAGAATAATTTCACTGACACAATCTGAGCAAACGTTGACATCAGAAGTTTTGAAACAGTAATCAGACCAAGGAAAAGAAGAAAAGAAGTCTCGCAGGTCATCCCATTTTGCATTCTTGTAATGCCAAACAATACGAGGTTCGGAATAGCCATGAGATAAAGGTTCCATTGGAGAAGCGCCAATCACCAAGTTGTGATCTGATGTACCTAAAGGACCACTCGCTTTGACTGTATACTTAGAAGGGTTGTTTGTGAGAAAAAGACCAAGCGTATTGGCTGTATGATTAGGATTGTCTGGTATTCTGGTAGGTAAATGAACAATCTGTGCTAGGTCATTAGTAATTGCAAAAGCCTCAGCATTTCAACCTGCTGGGTCGGTGTGACTAGAAAACGGAAGCCAGCTGGAGTTATGAACGTTAAAATCACCAAGGAAAATTACCTCACTGTTAGGAAAGTTGGACTGGAGAAAGTCAAGTTGCAAAGAGAGGAAGTCAAAGAGTTCCAAGTGATTAGTGGAGTTGGGAGAACGGTAGAGACAACAGATGAATTTTACACAATGAGGTAGAGAGATTTTAAGCCAGAGAAGATCAAAGAGAGGAGATTCCAAATTGCCAAGTCTCTGATAGGGAATATCAGAACGGACATATGCACAAGTACCACCTTTGAGGCGAAAGGAATCATACAGCAAATAATTTGGACATCTGAGATGAGCAGTAGTTAAATCAACTGATAACTGAGATTCAGTCAGGAAAAGTACATGGGGTTTGGAAGACTGCAAGTGGAAATGGACATCGTTGAGATTAGAATTGAGACCACGTATATTTGTGAAATGAATTAGGAAGTCCTTGGGAGGTTTAGATCTTTTCGCAGATAAGCTTGCTCTATTATTTTGACAATTCATGGTGTATTCAATAGTAAGAAAAAGTGGGTGGGACATGCTGTATGAAGTAATGAAATTTTTGGATATGGCGTACATGTGGTAAGAATATACCCAGATCCTTGACATAACGTGGCCTCGACAATGCTCCCCGCATACACACTACTCGAACTCCCTCCAGTCACTATCTGGCAGAGTAGAGGTAGCAAGATTATACACTAGCTGATCCGGAAGCTTCCTAGAGAGTTACCAATAGGTTCAGTCCGGTGTACTAACTAGCGGCCGGCCTGCGAACACCGTTTTAGAGCTGTACCCTCGAAATGAAAGGAATATTGGATCTCGCCACGACATTCATCATAACCTCAAAAATCATCAATCATACTGCATGATGGAAGAGATAGGGAAGGGTTGGCCGGAACTTAACTCTAGAGACTAAACATGGGTTCCACCACTTCAAGCCTCCAATAAGCAAAGTGGTGGTATTTCACCGGTTGATGAGAGTCATCTACCACCTAGTCATCTACCACCACTTGAAATATATGTCACAGAAAATAAAAAAATACTCTGTCATGATCATCCGTATAAGCTGTGCAGACTGGGGCCTTAAGCGCTGGGCTCTGGCCCTCATCTATGCCATATTTGTGCCAATAGCTTGCTATGGAGCCTCAGTATAGTGTACTAGGGCCTCCCTCGACCGAAATCGCCGTAAACTAGACTCCATACAGCGTTCTATGCTCCTTGCCGTAACAAGGGCGTGCCGTACATAAGTACCCCAGCTCTACAGGTGCTAGCTGGATGTATACCTCTACACCTAGAGGTAATAAGAAGAGGATTATATCAACGATTGAAGAAGAGTATTCCCACCGAAACAGCAGGCATCACTCTTAACCTTGATAACAACCCCAAACAGGAAAGGAAGAGAATCTCTGAAATTATGTACAGGACCTGGCAAGAGACAGGGGACACCACCAACAAAGGATTGATAACCAAAACGTTCATTCCCTCTGTGAACCTCATCAGTCCAAAGCCGCCTCCCTGGTACTCACCAGGCCTCCATACTACATTTCTATTTACAGGCCATGGACCCTTTAAAGCGAAGCTAACATCCCTAGGCATAGAAGAAGATCCGCTGTGTCACTGCAGGGCTGAAGAAACATGGGATCACGTGATGTATGATTGCCATGAATATGACGAGTTCCGGCTAAAGTTTGCCACTAAAATGCAAGAAAATCCCCGGCATTGTGAGCACCTGATTATAATGGACAAGCAGCGCTATGCCACCTTTACAGAGTTTGCACAGTCTGTCTCCACTGTTAGACGGGTTAGGCACCCAAACACCACCCATTGAAGATCAAAGTAAGAAACTTTCTGGATATGACAGTCCTCTCAGGAGAAGAGAAAAAAAAAAAAAAAAACACTCCTTCCTTCCTTCGTCCCAGGAGTGACAGAACCTACACCAGCACAGCTCAGCTGCTGCCTTTAGGCCTCCCTAGCCACGCTCCCTTGTGTGGTCCTTTGCCTCCACTCCCTGGCGGGAGGGGGAGTTCATCCCTGGTGTCCTCCCCCTCGCCACCCCTCTTTTTCACTCTGGTGGGGCATGGGCCTGCTCCACTGACTTGGGGTCATCTTCCCTATGGACCCCATATCTGTCTTTTCCCCCCAGTCTTCAGTCTCCCTCCCCTTCTCTAACTTACAACTAGTGTCTGAATCAACTCCAAATTGTTTGAGCCCTACACCCAAAAACTTAACAACATCAAATCGCCCAACTAGTACTCCCTTTGTTTTGGCTGACCCCTATCTATAGCGGTTTTTTTTTTTTTTTTTATTTTTTTAGTTCCTTGCCACTGAAATCTCAGGAAATTAGGTGGCAGGACCTGCCAGAGTAAATAACTAAGTAGTGTACCTGGTCTGCCTCCACGGGGCGGAGTGGGGCACGTTGGGTCCCATTAGGGGTCCAGCGGCTAAATGACCTGATGAACAATGGTACACGACACTACACAAATACAAAATCCATATACTTTTAAACCTCTGGCATTGACAGTGTTCTGTTTCACACCCACAATGTATAGCACGCGGAGATAAGGGGAACCCCTGGTGCCGTTTGACACTACACACGCACACACACCAGTGCAATCAGTATCACCTTTTGATAAAATTAAATTTACTAAAATACCTTTGCACAGAGGTAAAGAAGATTAACATCAGGATCATAAAATGGGAACAGAATTCCATTACTTGTATCCAAGACTTCAAGAGTTATTGGTTCAGAAAGAGCAGCCTAAAAAATAACAACAAATAAAAGAATTAAAAAAGATGTATATTTTATCAACCAGTATTTCATAAGAAAATGAATGTTTATTATGGAAACTTGGAGAAAAGTTAAGGATACCTAAGATATTTCATAAAAGTTAAATTCAAAATAGTTCTTCTCAAGAAATATCTTTTGGAACATTTAGAAAAATATTTTACAAATATATGTTTGCACCAGTGTTAGTACCCCCCACCACACAGCATGGACACAAAAAAAAAAAAAAAAAAAAGACAAAAGATGTACTGTGTACACCATTCAGTATCTTGGGGTAAAATAGCAAGATATAGTTTAAATTATGTGCCTCATAGTTTTGCTCTTTATTATTCTTTATTAAAAGAAAGAATTATCCAAAAGTAATTATTTTGCTATTGCTAAATTTCCAATGCACAAGTGAGGAATGAGAGACATTGAAGCCAAAACCAAAGTGCTACTGAAAATTAACATAGGATTTGATCCTGTATTGAAGTGCATGGTGTACATGGTATACAAAATGTAGTGCATTTTGCATACCATGTAGAATCAACAGGACTGTTTAGTTCAGGTAGGTAGACAGGAACCTTGAATTTTTCGGAAACTGCTTTTGGTTTTTGTTATTTGGTTTTTTTTTTATATAGGAGTATTAGCAACTAAGGCCATATTGCTCCGGGGATATGCGGTGGTCATTCCCTGACCTTTCCACATCCTCCGTATTTGGTGGTCACAGGCTCGAACCCCGGTCTAATCAAGAAGCATGTGCTACGCACTGCTGCTCCTGCTCACCTGGCTACCGAAACTGCTTTCCCCACTTCTGTTTTCTGTCTATTAGCTCACTCTCAGCTTTCAGGTGGTAGATGACTTTCATCAACCGGTGAAATACCATCACTTTGCTTATTGGAGGCTTGAAGTGGTGAAACCCATGTTTAGTCTCTTGAGCAAAGTTTCCTGCATCCCCCTCCCCCCATACTTCTCCTTTTGCTCTTTATTATTATCAACCCATGCACAGTACTAAGTACTATAGGTTTTGATACCTTTCGTGTTTGGGGTTTTCATAAAAAAAAAAAAGATTTACTAATATGTGGTTAATTTTAATTTAACATTCTCAGAGTTTTTTGAGTCCATGTACATCCATCACATTAAACAGAAAAGAATTAGTCTTTCCAACTGAACGAAAACTTTAGCGCAACAATAAATATGGAAAAAGGTGCTAGAGTGTCAACTTTAATGAGTCACTACTCAACAATGTGGAACAACAAGACTATGGTGCTCTTTCTGACAAGATAATACTTTGAATGTAGTATCATTTGCAGAAGGACAAACTAAGGGCAGAGGCAAACTTCAGTTTTCCTTTTCCAAAATTATATGTCCATATTAAATTTTATTAAATTTCCTCACTCTGCAGCATGCTTTCATAAATATGAATGCATATGAAAATAAATTAATGTTTCTGTTACAACATTTACAAGATTTTCTTTCATTTTGTGGATTATCCGGGTTTTTGATTACTTAGGCAATTCATTCAAAACATCCTGATAACTGGAAGACTATTATATAGTAATTTTTTTTTAACAGATTTTTGAAAAAGCAAAATTCAAATGTTTATAAAATTGGCAACACATTAATAATTTTTTCCAAAAACTTTAATAGTGCCAGCATTGCTAACATAAAATGTCATACTGCTTTTAATAATCCCTTTTTTTTTTTTTTTTTTTTTTTTGGAAAAATATGTTTTTTACATTTCTACTATTCCTTGCACTCTATGTTAAGCCAGGTGGATAATTTTTAACTTGAACTAAAAAATCAGTTATCATTTGGGCTGAAAATGAAACTAAGGGGATGCTACTGAGTTTATAGACATGATGCCGGCTGCAGACAAATAATGGAACTACTTAGCTGTGCAGGTTTTATAATTTTTTTTTTTTTTGTATCAGTTGGTTATGTTGTAACTACAGCAATATGAAATAACAGCATCAACAAGCCTGTAAACAAACAATTCCATTTCATTTTTGTTCACATTTCTCTATAATATTAGTTAAAAATTCAATTTGAAAGTGCTCAGGATCTACAGGGGGCTAAGATCATTATTTCTATAAGAAAATGCTGTAAACATACATGGGTATGTCAGACATTGCCACACAAATTGTGCATTCCTCCTCAGGTAAGTAAATATCCAGCTGACCTTTGAATTTCTTCAAAAAGTTCAGGGACTTACTTGTATCTTCAAATTGAGGTGTCACAGTAAATCACTTGTTTGGTAACTCATCTAGAAATAATAATGCATGAATCACCCATTCATCTACCCTCAGTCTGAATTGCATTTTGCTACATTAAATCACTAAATAGAATGTGTTTTACATGTTTTATCACATTTTAAAATAATTTTTGAGCAGCATGTTAAAATGATTTACTGAGCGGCAAATCTTCAGAACAGCTTTTGGAAAAGAGCTATGTGTTGTTTGAAGACTTTTCAATATTCTTCAAAGTTTAAAGAGGGCCACTTGTCCATAAAAAGTGTTCTGAGCTCTGGCTACCCTTCAACTTCAAAAACCAATGATTCAACTGCTCATGTTCTTGATCTAATCAGGAACAACGGATATTTAACTATCCATGAAGTTGCTGATAAAATTATGGAACATGTCTCATTTCTTATGGAACGTGTCAATCAATTTTCACACAAGATTTGGGAATGTAATGTGTTTCATACAAGTCTGTGCCTCACATCCCCACTGATGATCAGAGAGAGCAGCAGGTTCCTGCACGTCAGACTTTTAATCAATGTGATAATGCTGATCGGGGTTCCCTTTAAGCAGCAGTTTTTTCGAGCAAGCACTACATTCTGGAATGTAGTGCCAGCCTGCCAGAGACTCCTTCTCGTAAAGTGTTTTCATATTTGTATTATTGGAATAGAAATTATGCTTTATACTGATTAGTATTAGTCATATAGTGCAAGGAAGCGACAGGTTTTTGGTGCAACAGAAACAAAAAAAAAAAAAAAAAAAAAAGGTAGATAAGAAAATACAAATTATGTGCATTCCTCCTCAGGTAAGTAAATACCCAGCTGAGCTTTGAATTTCTTCAAACTGCCAGCTTCAACTATCTGCAAAGGCAATTTGTTCCATCAATCCACAGCTCACTGGCTAAAAAAAACTTCGTACAATCTAGTCTACGCTTCTCATGTAATTTGAAGTTATCACCCCTAGTGTCAAAATTCTTTATAACAGTGAAAATTCTGCCTTCAATCATTTTACTAATCCCCTCTCAAAGCCTTATAAAATTAGTTGCCAAGCTCTGTAGCCCATATAATCAAAGTTTTTCCTCATATGGTCACCATGCAAGTTGCTATTCTTTGGACCCTTTCAAGAAGTGCAATGTCTTTTTTCAGATGGGGTCTCTATACTTGGACACAGTATTCCAAATGCAGTCTTAACAACTGCCTTACAGTGTGATTATAACTTTCCTACCTCTAAAGGATATTGTCTGATAAATTATCGATAGGACACCATGGGCTTTCCTGGCCGCCTGTTTACACTGCTCAGAAAACTTTCTATTTGCCCGTATCGTAACTCCCAGTATACTTTCTTCCTCTACTATTTCAACCCCATCAAGTGTATAAGCTATTTCCCAAGTGTAAGAACTTGCATTTTGCTACATTAAATCATAGTTGCCACTTTTCTAACCATTCTAGAAGCCTCTTCAAGTCATCCTGAATGAGAGTTGCTTAGTACTGATCATTAACACTCTCCTAATCTTTATGTTGTCTGCAACATATGGTTAGGAATTACATGTGCAGGAAAACTCTGAAGAACCACAACACAAACAATTCAAAGAAATATTTTTAGGGAAATGTACCTCATCCACACCAATAAGAGATTGCATGTCTTTACTCTCATGTAAAGAATGAAAGGGTGTATAAGCATTATTTTCCAAACATTCACTCTGCTTATAAAATTTGTCAAACTGCCAAGGATAGTTTCATAAAGTTAATTTTATATTCGTAAGATTTATTTAATAAAATAATTATAATTATCTGTTATTAGATTGCTTATTTTTCCAATAGAGGTGGAAAAATCACATGTAATTATTATTATTGATGATTATAATTGTTAATTATTTTTTATGGCAACCAGCTGTTTAACGGTGTCAGGTAAGTGCAAAAAGTGATATTCATTCAATGCACCCAGGAAAAAAAATTAGAGGGAACTATGCTGCTGATAATACACAAAGTTTCTCCCAACATTACTGGTGACAAATAATGGGTATGTAGCTATAATCTGAAACAAATGCCCAGCCCTCTCAAAGAAAGACTATCTTCTTGAAGTTCCAAAAAAAAAGCAAGACAATCTCAAATCAAATGTGAAGATCAAGCTTATCGTATTTTCTGACTCACTAGGCATTGTTCGTTATGAATTTGTCCCTCCATGATCAAACATCAGGCCAGGAATACTACCAAACCATTTCTACAGCAATTGTGTACTGTTGTTCGGATAAAATGGCTGGAAAAGTATGCTTCAAAGAATTGGAACTTGCATCATGATAATGTCCCTGCACACTTGGTACTTTCCATTTAAGAATTTCTTACAAAGCACTCCATCACTGTGGTCCTCCATTTGATTTCCCTGTGATTTTTTTTTTGTTTCCCAAACTTGAAGGTCAAACTAAAGCTGTTTTTTTAAGGAAAAAAAAATTGAATTTTGAGCATTGTAAGAAAATTCTACATAATTTCATTGAAGTAATCAACTATTTGCATTTTATCATATGCTTTGGCATACTAGTCATACTGAACAAATAGAGTTAATACAGAATTGCGCAATCAAGGATTTCTTCAAGTACTCAAATTATTCAATTTATTGTTTAATTTAACTTATTCAATTTAAAGGTCTCTTCAACTGAGGCTGTAGTTAGCCATCTCAAGCATATGTTTTCCCACATGAATTATTCTGAGTTTCTCGGACATCACAACATTCAAAATGGCTCGCGAACAAACTCATATACAGGCATAATACAAAATGGTGCAATATGGTCTGAATCACTGGTGCAGCTAAAAAACCTAAAAACAAAGTCAAAAGCATCCAAAATGTAAAATAAATGCGCATGCATTAAATAATTATTGTGTCATGATGTTTCTTGATATTACACTGGTTAAAATAAGTTTAAATAAGTAATGAAAAGGAAAAATAAGTGAGCTTCTGTAAATATCAATCTCTTATATAGGGAACTTGCCATCTTCAAAAGTTGTTTCAGTGTCCAAATAGATGACACTTTTTCTGCCAAGATAGGGAAGCAGTGGCACATTGATCTATACTGAAACAAATTTTTTATTGTGAGGGAAAATAATGCTCTATATTGGGGGTGTCAAATTCATTTGGGCAGCAGGCCACTGGAAAGTATTAGCGTACCTCACGCGGGCCACACATGACCTACATATACACAACCTATATCTGATCATATGCAACGTTTTTTTTTTTTTTAATCTGGTATCTTTAAAGAGAGCCCTGCAAGAGCTTAGCACCTCGGGCCACAAGAAGTGTAAGTATGGCCATGGTTATTCCTCAGATTGGGTTAATATATGAAGTGGAGTTCCCAAGGATCAGCATTGGGACCACTGTTGTTTTAGATTTTCATAAATGTCATCAACAAAGAGATAGAGGGCATGATGTCTAAATTTGCAGATGATGTAAAGATCGGTAGAGTAGTTAATGATCACCGCCAAGCAGAACTTCTTCAGAGTAGAGTGACCTAAATAGACTTCAAGGATGGCCAGCAAAGTGGCAGCTATGCTTTAACCCTGCAAAATGCAAGGTTTTACACCTGGGGAACAGCAACTCCAAAATAACTTATACACTTGGTGGGGTTGAACTAAAGTCAGTAGTGGAAGAAAGGAACTTGAAAGTTACGATAGGGTCAGACATGAAGTTCTCCAAGCATTGTAGACAGGTTGCAAGGAAGGCCCATGGTGTCCTCTCAACGATTTATCGAACATTTGCTAGTAGAGATAAGGACATCATAATCCCATTATATAAGGCTATTGTTAGACCACACCTAACGAAAAAAACTTCGATCTTCTTGAAAGGGTCCAAAGATGGATAACCCACCTAGTGAGATCGGCAAAAGGGCATCCATATGAGAAAAGACTTTGAATGTGTGGGTTGCACAGCTTGGAAACTAGGCACCTTAGAGGATACCTGATTGAGGTGTTTAAGGCTCTGAGGCAAAAGTAAAATGAATGAGGACAAAATTTTCATGGTTATAAATGACTTTATTTTTCATTTTATTTTATTTTTTTGTTAGTTGTTGCCGCATCAGCTTCTGTGGCCATAATGCACCTCCCAAGGTTTTTGCACTACTCTAATCCAAGCCCGAGGCGGGATTCGAACCCGCGACCATAAATGACTTTAGAACTAGGAGCCATAAATTCAGGTTACGGGAGATGTTTAGACTGGATTGCAGGAAGTTTTATTTTAGCCAGCAAGTTATAAATTACTGGAATAAGTTACCTACATGGGCAGTTGAGGCTGACAGTTTGGGGAAATTCAAAGGTCAGCTGGATAGTTACCTACAGGAGAAGGGAAATGCATAGGTTGTCTATTTCCTTTTCATTTATTAATTTTATTTAATTTTATTACAGTAGACTGTTGAAATAACGGCACCCCAAATAATGGAACATTTGAGCTAGCAGAACATTGAGATAGGATGTTTACATACAGTGCAGATATCTTGCAGTGCCAAAAAAAGAAAATGGCAAGTCACGTGATTACTGTATTTGCTTACGTTCACCATTTTTAAAGTGAATTTTGTACTGATATCACGGATTATACTGCTGTTTTACATTTATTTTAAATTAAAAACCCCCCCAATGTGGCTTCTAAAGTTAATAAACCTCATACAGAGAAGATAAGAAGAACAACATTAAAGCTTAGTGACAAACTTGATATAATCCACACTATTACATTACCGATTACCAGGAAAGTTAATTTATATACCCATGTGTATTGAGTCTGTAAATTGCATGTGTTCTCTGGTCGATCTGCCTATTTTGCTGGACAAAAAACCTCAGTTTCTGGGGAGAAAACTTGCCATCTATACCTGAGACCAACTAACTCAGCCACAGAGTGAAAAAAGCCCATAAAAGTTCCTCATGTCATCGACGGGATTCAAACCCGGGCCTTTTCCACCCAGTGTGGGGAGGAAGGTGATGATAATAAACCTCACACAGAGAAGCTACCGGCGCAGACTAAACTTGATATAATAAAGAAAATAGAACAGGGCATAAGCAGGAGTGTATTAATGGCAGAATATAACATTGGATTGTCAACATGTTTATGTTTTTAATGTGCAGTTAATAAAATTGCATTCTTAATCTCCCTATTTCTTATTTAGCCTCTATTTCTGTATTAAATATATTTGAACTAAAACTTTCTAGATAACTGAAAAATCGAAATAATGGCACTTTGAATCCCCGAAGATGCCATTATTCTGAACATCTACTGTATTATTATTTTTTATTTTTTTATTTTTTTGGCTGGTGCAGCATAAGCCTTAGGCTTCCTTGCACCACATGGCCAATACTAATACTAAAACAATAAAAATATAAAATGCTTTCTCAAACACAGAATAATTCAAAGCATATTACGTGGTCAGTGAAAATGTACATAAAATTTTTTACAAGTAGAAACAGCCTATTTGATAGCATGGTTTATTCAAAATTTTTAAAATTACACAACAAGGAGTTTACTCACTTCACTTCTTAAGGCATACTGTCGTTCACTCATTCGTGAAAAACCTGTGGTAAAAATAAGACCACTCCTTAAATAAATGGCACGTTGTGGTTTTGCACCTTCATGTCCTAAGGCTTCCTGAAATACTTCAATTAATTACTAACTCAGATCATAACAACTCTTAAATAAGTATTACACAATGCATCAAAAATTTAAGAAAAATATAAAATTAAACACAAAAACAGTATATACAAACTCATAAAAATTGTTGTTTAGTTTCAATATTAGTAGTGGCAAATGTTGCAAGGATGCAAGCTTATACACAGAGGCAGATTAAGCGGTAAGCGGACTAAGCAGATGCGTAGGCCCGGAATACTAAGGGGCCCGAGGTCTTAAAATGTCTTTTCACTAGGATTCGAGGAAAATTATATTTTTTTGTATACAATCAACCCTCCTATAACGCAGTATTATTTAAGCTTTTGAAGGGAATTTATTTGAGTTTTGGCGGGATTCTAACTTTTAACTGGACATCAGGGGATGAAACTAGTATAGCATAAATAGGCCCAAATTAAGTAAATATATATATTTTTTAATTACACAAAAAAAAAAAAAATCGATCCCTACCAAAATAATAATTTGATTTAAATTTAAATACGATTTATGATATGCGGAAACAGGGCTACATATAAAATAAAAATTTGAGGTTTGTAATTTTTTTTAGTTTAAAAGCAAATTGCCCTGACAGGCCGCTATTTTTCATAATGAGATTTTTTTGTAAGAAAAACGATCATAATTCGGAAAAGGGGCCCCGAAATGTTTACTGCTTGGGGCCCCCACTTGGCTTGATCCGTCTCTGCTTATACAGCATCTGTATAAGCTCTTCCTGGCTATTCACTGACCTTCTTAGAAGGACCTTCAAGACTATTATCACCTCTTCATGGGATGCTTCATCTGCTCTCTCTTGAATTCCCACAAACCAGATGCTAATTTCCTTCCTCTTACATTCCCTGACTTTATGTAAGGGGTCTGCAGGAATAACGAATCACATAAACCAACACACTACTAACATTACTGCATTTGAAGAATCTACAATTTTCACCCAACACTTTATGAACTGAACAGTGAGGAAAACCACAGGTGCCATTTCACTTTCAGTACAGACTGTACTCATCATATTCAAATTCACATCCCTTATGTCTGAATGGTACTGTGTCTTTTTTTGGTGACTCAACCAGTACTTCAAATTCATCAAATTTGATTACTGTACTCCTAACATATGTACAAAGGGTACTAGGAAAGTTTTGCAATACAGCTTTGTTTATTTAATTTTTTCAAAGTAATTTCCTCTACATTCAATACACCTCTTCATCCTCCGAAACCAATCTTTAAACCAGTTCTGCCAAGTTTCACTAGGGAGTAAAGCACACTCGTTGTCCCAAGCCCGTAGAAGGTCCTCATCACTGGAAAACCGCCTCCCTTTTAGCTTCATTTTCACATGCGGGAACAGTGCAAAGTCGCAGGGAGCAAGGTCTGGCCTGTAGGGAGGGTGCTCGAGAAGTTTCAGTCCTGTCGTGGTCAAATATTCGGTGCAGGCTTTGGCGCGGTGAGCTGGAGCATTATCGTGATGGAGGTACCAGGTGTCCATTCTTGACTTTGGCCACAGGTTCTTCATAGATCCAATGACTTTAGGCAGGCATTGTTCAGTATACCACTTAGCTGTTACTGTCTTCTGCGTGTCCAAAATGACACGTTCCACAATTCCACTCGATTTGTAAAATACAGCTATCATTTTCTTCTTTACAGATCGGGATTTTCTGACAATTACGGGCAGATCGTAATATCCGCTGTCTTGATAGTACAGCCAAGTCTCGTCACCTGTCACGATGTTGTTCACATACCGAGATTGTCCCTTATCAAACTTTTTTAACATCTCCCGGCACCAAGTCACACGTCGTGTCATCTGCTCTTCAGTCAGTTGATGCGGCACCCAGAGAGAACAAAGTTTCTTCACGTGCAAATGATCTTGCAGAATCGAACGAATTGCTGGTGCATTTAGGCCCAAAGTATCCTCTATCTGTTGGTAGGTCACTCGCCTGTTTTCGTGAAGCATTTTCCTCACAGCAGTAACGTTTTCCTCCATAACTGACGTTCGTGGCCTTCCCGGCCTCTCAGAATCCTCCAGAGTGAAATTTCCCCTTTGGAATTCTCTATACCACCTGAATATCGTTGTACGATGTGGACAATCATCATCTAGTGCAAGAGTCATTTCTTCTAAGCACTGGTCTATGGTTAAACCATGCACGAAATTATACCGCAAAACTGTCCTTATCTCATTTCGTGACCACGATGCCATCGCAAGCACTTTACACTCTCACTACTAATGAATAACTGAGCCCATCGACTTGGCGTGGTGGCTACTATGCACGTATGAACATGTCTCAACATGCAGCAACAAGCAGCTTCCTGTGATTCATTGTTGCGTCATATTGCAAAACTTTCCTAGTACCCTTTGTACAAGCAAATATACACACTTCTTTTTGCCTTAGTAACTGTAACACAGTCCAAGTATTTGCTTGTCTCGTGAAGATTCCCAGTAGGGCTTGTAATCCACCAAGAATACCATGCTTTCCAGTTTCTGTATGTCCTAACAAACTATGTGCAAGAATCACTTGCACCTCTGCTTGCAGCAGCTACTATTAATCTGTATATCTGCCCTCTTCAAACCAGCAGTTTTCCAACCATCTAATACTATACTGAAAGTATCAGCAAATATTCTTGCATACCCTTCTATTTAAATGTATCCCATCCTTGTAAAATTCTACACCACGAGCTATGCACAGTCTCTCTGGGACCAAATTCATTGACTGAAACAAATTAAGGAAAAACAAAAATTTGTCTACTAAACTCAACCTAATACTTCTATATAAACAGACACAGCTAACCAATGCAGAAGTTTAGTTTGGCAGTCTGGATGTGTTAACTCAAATTCCAATATTAAATAAAACTTTACATTATTTATTTGGAAATTTTCCTTTTTATTTTACTTGGAAATTTTTGTTAATACCACTGATAACAATTTAATATGATCAGTGTTGTTATAAGCAAAAGAGGGCATCATTCATTAAATCAATTTCCTAGGAAGATTACGAATATTAATTAACTCATATAGAGATACTGTGACCAGCATCAAGAAACAATGTCTTTATATTTTTATGTTTAAAGTGAAAATTTTTAATAGGATGAAATTTTATTATATTAATAAAATTAATACTATATTAAAGTTTTAGTTGGTGGCCTAAAGAAATTATTTGCAGATATAAGTCACAGATCTAAATCAGAAATACTGATATACAGTGAAGATACATGTGGACATGTGTTTTTGTAAGGGGTGGCTCCTAGAACGTTAGTTCAACTCTGCCTCGTATCTCTGTGAAGATCAGTATCTCTACAAATGGGCCAGATATGTGTGTGACGTTGGTTTGTGTGTATTATGTGTATGTTCTGTTGTTCTGTTCTGGCCACTTGGCTACCCAGAATCATCAGTCACCTGGACAGATGATTCTGGGTACTCGTCCACACCACGGGAAGGTGGGCCAGTCTCAGCTAAACACGTACTGTCTCAATACGAGACTCTGATCCACCTGATGTTGCCAAAAGGTGGGCCAGATTCCTCTAGGGGCCCACTCCAGAGGAGAGAGAGAGAAAAAAAAATAAAAAAAATAAAATAAATAAATTAATTAATTTAAAAAATATATATATATATATATTTAGATTTTCCCGTGGTGCAAAAGAAAGAAAAAATAAAATAAAAAAATAAAATAAATAAATAAAAAAACCAATGTCACTGTAAAACGCGAAACAACAACAAAAAAATAATAATAATAATGATAATAAATAAATTAAAAAAATAATAATAATAATAAATAAATAAAAAAAATAATAATAAATAAATAAAAAATAAAAAAATAATAATAATAATAAATAAATAAAAAATAAAAGGGGGTGGGGGAAGAGAGAGAGAGAGAGAGATGGTGTTTTCCTTCCTGAACACAGGCCACAGAAACAAGCTCCACAGCCCATGCAGCAGGATGGGGGGGGGGGGGTGAAATACATGGTCGGTTTCAGTTCACTGCTGGGTCCTCGATGTTTGCCACTGGGGGCCTGTTAATTCTTCGTCTGCGCTTAAAGACTTCAGCTGAGTAGGTTTACAGTGCAGGGAGGTTGTTAGGGTTCTGTAGGAAGAGCTCTAGATGCTCGTCAGAGATCTGTGTACAGCTGACAAGGTTGTGTCTCAGATCAGCATACGTAATGCACTCAAACAGTACATGCCACCAGTTCTCTCTGGCTCCACAATGGGTGGAGTCCCAGATGGTGTAATTTTTCATTCATGGATCCGTGTCCGGTAATTAGGTATGATGTTTCTAGTGAAGGGGTGAACCAAGACTGTACAGATTTAGTAGCAGTGTAGGTTACATCAGGTAGGAATCTTTTTGTGACAATGCCCAGTGTTGAATTATGCCATCGAGTTTGCCAAATGTTGAAGAGCTTGTTGTAGCAACGCGTCATCTCAGCCTTGGGGTCAGCATCCAGATTAATCTCAATGTCGAGGATCCTTGTTGGGATATTTCTCGTAATTCGGAAGCACAACCCTCGGAAGATGACATGTAGATCGAGCAGAAGTGCTCCCGCAATGACCTGAATGGCAGGAGTGGAGACCGTTCTACACACTCGGCAGATTGCCATTAACATTGACCTCTGGATGGTTCCAAGCTTGTCTGACATCTTTACAAGAGTTACCCGATGGAACCAGGCTCCAGCTGCATAGGTCACAATTGGTAAAAATACTGCATTGTAATACAACCGTAGGGACCTTTTGGAGAGTCCCCACTCATTCTTAGAGAACAGTGAAGATACAGAAGAAATTTTTCAAGTGTGAGACTCCACAACAGAAAGTAGTAAAAGGGGAGAGCAAACAGAGTGGCAATAATGCAGCCAGTAACTAGCTCTATAAGGAAAAAATAAGTCTCATTCTCCTATAATCCAACGTTGGATTAGAGTTTAATTCATTAATGGCAACTGAAACAAATGTGAAATTCTTGTGGTCACAGCCATACAATAAGAAGGAAAGGAATATTTCCATGGATATACTGTAATTGTGGCAAAGTTAAACTGCTCCAAATGAATGCTGCTCCTAAGCAGTTTTACATTACTGACCTACAACCACCACTATATATACACAACATTTCCAATATAACTCATCCTCCAACATGGCATCTTTTGATGACGCAAAAGGGATAAAAGAATCTGACATGTCTATGTTTGCAGAAATATGCAAATGACATAAGCATTAGGAAATAGAAATGAGAGATGAGAGAGCTGGAAACAAGAGTGAGAGTGGAGTACAT
Organism: Mastigoproctus giganteus; assembly: GCF_048544385.1. NCBI lineage: Eukaryota > Metazoa > Arthropoda > Arachnida > Uropygi > Thelyphonidae > Mastigoproctus > Mastigoproctus giganteus. Next base: position 218,183,867 of record NC_143577.1, on the reverse strand, counting down.
TATAAATCAAATGGTTATGATGAGTAACAAACTGATATACAGTAAACAGAGTAGGTCAGCATATATTAAAATGTCTTATTGTGGGGGGGGGGGTTAGCTTTCCACATATTGATTGGAACTTGTGGGTTGTCATCTCAATCAGTAGCAGAAAATTTCTGGATTTGCTAGATAACTGTTTCTATAATAACTTAGAGAGACAACAAAAGAAAGCAATATTCTTAATAGCAATGATTTAACCATTATAAAGAATCTTCAAGTAAAGGCACCTTTTGGTTCTTGTGTTCATAGTGTATTGATGTTGGAGTTATTCAAAGAAAAAGGTGCTGTCAAGGGTAAAAGGGATAGAAATTTGATTTTGCAAAGGTAATTATAATGATAAAACATTTCATAAAATTCTTTCAGTGGGATCAACTACAGTTGATACAAATGCAAATGCTGAATGGGAGGTGAACTTTTGGATCATGAACTGGATTTGAACATGAGTCATTGGCATGCATTAGAGATTACTTATACTTTTTTTCAGTTTGTAACTCTGAAAAGTGCCCATATTTCTTTTCTCACTACTTCTAACCTCTTTTTAAACAGACTTATCAGTGGTTGCCACTATTCTACCAGTCTAGTTACACAGACTGGTAGAATAGTGGTGTAAAAAAAAAATTTATAAGAGCCCACATTTTTTATACTAATTAAAAGGTACTGTTCAAGGTTTAGACCAAAATGGATGTAATGTAAACTGATGAGTTTAATGGCAGGGAAGGAAAATGCATGGGATGATCATAAATTGTCAGGAGGGGGCAACAGAATCCTACATTAAGAAGTCTTCGTAGCTGCCAACCTTTGACTTTCAAAAGGCTGGAAATGAGACATTTGTAAGCAGTAGGAAAACAGGAAGTTTTTGGACCAAAACAGGTGAAACACTGGACGCTTTGTGCAAAAAGCAGAAGTGCTTCTCAAAACAGAGGAAGAAAATAAGAGATTTTTTGGAAAAAGCAGGAGATTTTTTAAAGTCCACACTGCACTAGAAATTAAACCACTAACAAAATACAGGCACATGATTGCTCACCAATGCAGTACACACTTAGACAAATATTTTTCTGCCTATGGATTTACAGTGTATTCATAGTTTGGATAATCTATTAGACATGAGATGATTTGGATTGCTTCAAGAAAGACACTGTTGTTGAATTTCCTCTCTTCAGAAACGGGTGAAAGTTTTTTTATATTATTTCAAACTGCTTTGTACGTCAGTTCTCTAACAAGGATCACTGCACATCTATTTTTGTTCTTTCATACTACACTGCTAGGGGCCCCCCATAGCCAGGTGGGCAGGAGCAGCAATGTGTAGCACACACTTCTTGATTATACCGGAGTTTGAGCCCGTTGTTGTTATTATTTGGTTTTTTAGGAGCATTAGCAACTAAGGCCATATTGCTCCGGGGATATGCGGTGGTCATTCCCTGACCTTTCCGCATCCTCCGTATTTGGTGGTAACAGGCTTGAACCCCGGTCTAATCAAGAAGTGTGTGCTACGCACTGCTGCTCCTGCATCTGAGCCCGTGATCACCAAATATGGAGGATGCGAAAAGGTCAGGGAATGACTACCGCATATTCCAGGAGCAATATGGCCTTAGTTGCTAATGCTCCTAAAAACCAAATAACAACAACAACAACTACACTGCTCGACAAAATTAAGAGAGAACACAGAAAACGTGGTGTAACTCATGCATCTTGCGATGAAGAAAGGCAAAATTTGGTATGGTGGTGTACTAAAGAATAACAATGAAATGAGAAGACAGCGAGAAACGTTGGACAGGTATAAGGAACATTTATAAGGACTGTATAAGAATTACCAAAAAAGGTCACACTACAGAAAGCAATACGAAATATGGTCACATGAAATCAGTACGGCACGTATGATCCTCCGCCCGACAACAAATCCCATTCTTCCACCAATGCAGACCTTAGATCACCAAGTGACCAAGGAGTTGGCTGTCGGTGTACAATGCAGTACCCAAGGGCATTCCACCCATATTTGATCGGATTTAAGTCTGGTGATCGTGCTAGCCATGGCAGTCATTGGATATCTTCAGTTTCAAGATATTCCTCCACCACTTGAGCTTTATATGCAGTGGTGTTGTACATGAAAAGAAAGCCTGGCACAACCACACCCCTAAAAAAGATGCACATAGGGTTTGGGAATCTGTTCTCGGTACTTCTGCACAGTTACAGTACCCCATCAAAAACACGAAGAGGGGTGCGACCATTGATCATTATTTCATCCCACACGAGAACACTGCCTCCACCATAAGTGTCCCTTTTTCTGATGTTGGAGGGATGGTACCACATTCCTCATCTCCAAATGAAATAATGTCTAGAAACTGTTTAAAGGCTGAAATCTGTTCTCTGATGAGAACAGAATCATACCCCAATTTTCAGAGCTCAAAGTAACATTTTCATGGCACCAGTTTCGATGAGCTCTGCAATGGTTTGGGGGTTAATGGGATACAAACTGCTGGCTTCCTTGCATAGAGTCCACTTGAATTGAGCCTTCTTAGCACAGTCCAGTTGGAAATGCTTTCACCTGTAGCAGTGGCAACCTCAAGAGACAGTTGATGATAGGACGTTGCAGAATTCCATCTTGCTGTTAGAGCCAGATAGTGGTCTGGTCTGGTTGACCGTTGGGCAACCTTGGTCAGCTCTTCTTGTAATGGTTCCTGTCTCCTGAAACTGCTTCACTAGTGCCAAGATGATAATGCATGACACATTAAGCCAACGTGTCACCTCCACCTGTGACTGCCGGCTTCAAGTCATCCAATGGCCCTCCATCTCAAAGAATCATCTAAAGGATGATGATTTGCCATCCTGAGTACTGGAGATATGGCTAACCACTGAGCAAGCCAAAAACAAAATTGGGGTGGGTTGTGTATAGGGACACAACCGCAATCGTTTAAGGCGTGAATCCGTCTTTGTGTTATTAGAGGAAGGGTAAGATGTAAATGAATAAAGCCTTGGTGGTAATAAGTGAAGTATAATTTTATTTATCAAAGGCCGATGATAGGAGAAGTAAGACACATATGGCATAGTATTTACATTGATGTTTCTTACAAAGGTTAAAGCTATACAAGTGTTGCCCAGAGTAGTGGGCGATGTAGAAACGTACTTCAAGTTGAACTTTTGAATTTTTCTTTCCAATGATATACGTTTCTTACATTTTTGTTCATATTTCTTTTGCAATTTTTTCAACATTATGAAAATTTTCTTCAACTCAGCACACTTATCAGCTTATAACTTGACAAATTTTATTTTATCAGTTATTATTGCTAAATAATATTGTAGATCCTGTTATTCTCTACAAATCAACACCAATTTCAACGTCCTATCTCTTTGCAATCCAAAGTTACACTGCCCAAACGCTGTGCGGCATCGCCATTTTCAGTATTCACAAGCAAGCGCTACCCATCCCCCTCACTGCTGCACACCCCCGCTACCCACCATCTTAGATACGGACATAAACCCTCTATTCAACAAAATTTAAATCATTAGATTATCACTTATAGTTTACGAGATATAAATGCCACAAATCTTGCCATTTTTTTGGTCGCTAGAGTTTTCACAGAGACCCCCCCCCCCATACCGGACCAATTTTAAAGACGTATTCACGTCAAAAACAGGAATGAAGTGATGTGGTTGTAATCCATGTTTTTATAGGCATAAATAATTTGCATAATGTGCAGCTCTGTAAGGTGTAGATCGATATCTATTGGATCCTTGGAATTTGCATGCCAGGATGCTTATTATATCAAATATTCCTCTTCGGCGACTATTCACGATAAAATATTCAAGAGAAACATTTTGTTTTATTAATTTTGTTGAGCAGCATAGCTTTGGATAGGATCTCACACTGAAATTGACAGAACTGATGCTAAAAAACATCTAAAGCATCATCTTTAATGACAACAAAGATGATGCTCTAAAGTGGCGGGAACTTATCCACAAAAAATTTCAAATTTGAAAATTTTGCACTACCAATTGATGAAATTTTTACTACCTAGGCATTTATAAGAACATCTTTGTTCGATGAAAAGTTGTGCACCATGTAGTCACATGCAGCAATAAAGTAACTCGCTGAACAAAAGAACAGAATCTTCTCATGTTTTAGATTCCCCAAGATCTCAGTAACAGATATGCTATAACTATGTCAGAATTATCCTTCTGGTTTAGTGGTAAACAATTTCCAAAATGGAACATTTGAAAACTGTTTGTAAAATAAAAGCAAATAAGATTCTTCAACATATTTAGGAGCAATGAACTCAGTACTTTGAATTAATGAGCTATGAATTTTTAAAACATTGGCATGACAATGGCAATTACCCCCAATTAAAACATTGGGTGTAATTGTGCAAGCAGATATGAAGTTTTCTGAGCAGTGCAGACGGTCTGCAAGAGTAGCTCATGGTGTCTTGTCAATGATATACAGGAATTTTTCTAGCAGGGATAAGGAGGTGGTTATCCCCTTGTATAAGGCAATGGTCAGGCCACACCTTGAGTACTGTATACAGGTCTGGAGGACTCATTTTTAAGAAGGATGTAGAGCTGTTGGAACGAGTCAAGAGAAGGGCAACAAGATTAGTGAATGGAAGAAAGGGTTGTTCTTACGAAGAAAGGCTTAAGTTTTGCAAATTACAGTGTCTGGAGACTAGGCACCTGCGAGGTGATCTGATTGGGGTGTACAAAGCTTTGAATGGTTTGAGCATGCTCAATGTGGATGGGATTCTTCCTCTTGCTCAGAATAATCACCTGAGAGGGCATAAATTCAAATTGAGAAAAGACAGTTGTAGGATAGATGTACAAAAGTTTGCCTTTAGCCAGCAGTTTATTGCTGGAACAAACTTCCATCTGTCATTGTAGAAGTTGATAGCTTAAATAAATTCAAGGCAGAACTTGACAAACATTTGGAGCAAGTGAATGGGTGAAATAAGGTTTTTTTTTTTTTTTTTTGGCTGATGCTATATAAGCTTGCTTTCTTGCATCATGTACCTTTGCTAATGCTAATGACATTTAAAAGAAACAAGCAAATTGGTTATAGTAATAGTATTCACCATATAGTGAAAGGAAGCCACAGGATTTTGCTGCACTGGGAAAAAAAAAAAAAAAAGAGTAGATAAGAAAATACATATTATGTGCTTCCCTCCTCACACACGTGACTATCCAAGTTGACTTCTGAATCAATTTAAACTGAAAGCCTCAAGTATCTGCGAAGACAAATTGTTCCAACAATTGACGACTCACTTGCTAAAAGAAAACTTCCTACAATCTATAGTCTAAACCTCTTCCCCTGTAATTTAAATTTATGGGCCCTAGTTCTGGAATTCTTTATAACTGAAAATTCGGCCTTTATTCATTTTACTAGCCATTGTCCCAGGGGTTCAAGGGGGTGTGCATGTGAACACATGATTTCTCTATAAAATCACCTAGCCTCTCCATCCCAATTCCACTCTCACCTACACGCCTGTGAACCTTGGGACCTGAGCAACGTAGCGGAAGGTTGAGTTATAACCCCAGCGGGAAACTAGGTCAGGTGCTAATGAGAGACGGGAGACTGTGCAAGGCCATATTCAACACGCTTTGAAACTGGGTTTGTGCAGTGGTCACCAACAAGGCAGGTTGGGAGACCTAGGTCTGGTGGCAGAAGAGCTTCTTAAAAGCCAATGACAGCGACCACAGCCTCAGACAGTGAAGATTACTACCTGCAGGGAAGGCGAGGGGAAACCGCCCTGTTACTTTTTCTTTTCCCAAGAAAACCAATGATGAGCAGTCAAAGAGGAATTAGAGTAACTGGCAATTCTGGGATTAACAATGCATATAGGCAACGTGATGTTGGGCCCGACAGGGAAAGTAGCAGGGCGTTCCAGGCCATCAACAAGCAAAATCCCTGTTTTGGAATTGGAACATGGAATGTATGCACTATGCTACAGATTGGAAAATTAGAGAACATCAAAAGAGAGATGAAAAGGAATAAACTAGATGTCCTTGGACTGGCTGAAACCCATTGGAAAGATGTAGAATTCCTCAGCGGAGAATATAAAATAATAAATTTAGAAAGTGATAAAGGTCACGGAGGCGTTGCAATTATTATGTCAAAATGTTTTTCATCCACGCTTGACAGATGCGGAAACAATCAGTAACAGGATTATAATGACCCGTCTTGCAGCAGCTCTAGCTGATATTATACTAATACAAGTTTACATGCCTACATCAAACAGCGATGAAGACACAGTAGAAGAGATCTACGAACAATTGGAAGAACTTCTGAGAAAAACAAAATCAAATGATAATATATAGGCAGTTCTCACTTTACAAGTTCCCAGGTTTAAGAGTTTTTTTCCCCCAAGTATCAACAAAATTGAAAATATGAACATTAATTGCAAAAAAATGAATGTTAAACATTCATAAATACCACATTCCAAACCACGTGCATAGATATACAATACAGTGTGCCCCACTTTATGATATTAATCAGTTTCAGAGACACCATCGTATCGTGAAAACATCATAATGTGAACCCAATAACACATTATTTTTTGGTAATCCATTTCAAGATCTTGGAAGTTGAAATTTTTGCTGTAACTAAGCTATTTATCTATCATTTTTAAGGTCACGAACGTGACCTTAAGGCCATATAAAAGGTCATGAGTGCTTGGTTTGTAAATTATATTAGTTATAATTTACGAATTCAAATCATTAAAATGCACTACACTTTCATCGTTATCATATGTTCTGTTATAAGAATCAATTTTAAACGCCTTTGTAATATTTTTCTAAAACACATTTCTGATTTCTGGAGGTCATGACCATAAAACAATAAAAACAATTTGCACTTTCTGATTTATTGGGCTTTTCTGTTACTGCAAGCAATTACAAACTCGATCTTCTTGCATTTGCAAAAATACCGATAGCTGGAATTGTGTGGTTTTTTGCATTATTATGGTGAAATGTGTTTCCCCTTTACTGACATCTTCAATCGTATAAAAAGCATAAATAAAGTTTCAGAATCTTCTCTTCATTCTTTTTTTTTTTTTAAGCTTTGTAAACTTGTTACTCCATGTGAATTGTGTTAGTTGCAATTTGTGTGTGCCGTTAAAAAAATCCTTAGGCATGCAATCGTGAAATTTATAATTAAAAGAGAAGATTATCTTGGAAACAAATGCCTCTTGACTTTTCTGAAGATGGCTTCTTGTGCAACAAACCAACGAGTGCCGAGCCAATAATGAGTGATCAACAAGTGTGCATTTAGTCAATGATGATGAAGAATAAACATTCTTTAATTAACATTTGTAAGTCGTAAATAATTTCTCTATTACTATAATTTTCTTGATTTTACAGGCTACATTTTCATTTCTTTCAATAAATCAATCATTGTTTAAACAAACTAATTAGCTAACTAATTTCATTGTTGAGAACATAACCCCTATTTTTAACCTTATGTCTATGGGAAATATAAATTCCTGCTTTACGAGCATGCACTAGGAACAAATTAACTCGTAAAATCAAGAACTACCTGTAATTATAATGGGAATGCAGTTGTGGGAGACAAAAGAGAAGGAAATATTGTTGGAGATTTCAGGCTAGGAGCAAGAAATTTGAGGGGACAACAACTAATTGATTTCTGTATTCAAGAAAGATTTGTAGTGGCCAACACTTGGTTTCAGGTGCCACTACGACGTAGGTATACGTGGGAAAATGCTGGAGATTCTCATAGATATCAGTTAGACTACATTCTGGTGAAACAAAGATACCGCAATCTGGTAAAAAAAAAAAGCAATGTCTTTTCCAGGAGCAGATGTGGACAGTGACCATTCAATGGTGAAAATAACAGAACTAAAGCTAAAGAAAATTAATGGAAAGAAAATAAATAATAAATGGAACCTAGGAAAACTAAAGAATGAAGAAATAAGAATACTGTTCCAGAATACTACAAACAGCTATAATGAGATAAATAAGGAAAATATGATAAACAATATTGACCAGATATGGAACACCATTAAAGAAACTATAAACAAAGCAGCTCATAAATTTCTGGGAAATGGAAACAGGGCAAAAAGAAAACCATGGATAACAGAAGACATCCTTCAAATAATGGATCAAAGAAGAATCTTCAAAAATATGAAACCAGAAGATGGAAAAAATAATTGCTGTGCTTTCAAGGATTCATTAATAGAGAATGCAGAAAAGCAAAAGATAAATGGTGGACAGAACAATGCCAATAAATCGAAACCTTAATGCAGTATGGATGAACAGATAGGGCCTACAAGAAAATTAAAGAAATAACAAGAAAATGTAATGGAATTCGCTCCAGAGCAATCAGAAATGAAAATGATAATGCCATTCTTGGTGCAAAAGAACAAGAGAAAGTATATAGAGGATCTATACATGAACCATGCAGTTACACTTGGAAATATGATGATAAAGGAGAACAACAAAACTTAAAACAAGGTCAAATATTAAAAGAAGAATTTGAGCTAGCTTTAAAGTTACTTTCTAACAACAAAGCTCCTGGTATAGATAATATTACAGCAGAATTAATAAAGAACAGTGGAGATCAAGTCAAGCAATATCTATTTGGATTGATTTTGAAAGCTTATAAGTGAAGGAAAATGGCCAGAAGAACACTGTACAACCATCATAGTACCAGTACCAAAAAAATCTGCACCAACCAAATGCAAAAACTACAGAACCATCAACCTCATATCACATGCATCAAAAATTCTCTTAAAAATCATAAAAATATGAATAGAATCCTACATCGAACACTTTTTAGAGGATACACAATGTGGGTTCGGAAGGAACTTATCTACAAAAGAAGCAATAGGAACTTTAAGATTCTTAGGTGAAAGAACGATAAACAATGGCAGGAATCTGTATGTGTTCTTTATTGACTATGCAAAAGCATTTGACATGGTAATTTGAAATGAGCTTTTTTTTTCCTCTAGTAGAAAACATGGGGTGTCCACAAAGATTAATTAGGCTAATACTTGACTTGTATAAAAGACAAAAGGCCATCATCAGGTTAAACAGAGAATTGACAGAAACAGCAAAAATAGGGAGAGGAGTTAGGCAAGGTTGCCTGCTTTCCCCAGGTTTATTTAATATATTTGCAGAATTAATAGTGAAAGAAGCATTTGATGGTAAAAAGTTAGGTATAAAGATAGGCAGAAGAACACTTAGCACAATCAAGTTTGCAGATGATCAAGTAATCCTTGCAGATAGCCCAAGAATGTTATCCAATATGCTAAAACAGTTAACTAAGAAAGTGAAGAAATATGGAATGAAGATTAACACTAATAAAACAAAGATGATGATAAGTAAAAAGGCAAAACAATTTCACATTGAAACTGATGGAGAAAAAATAAAACAGGTAACAAAATTCAAATACAGTGGTACCTTGGATTGCGAGTAACTTGGTCTGCGAGTGTTTTGCAAGACGAGCAAAAATTTTTAATAAATTTTAACTTGATAAACGAGCGAGGTCTTGCAATACGAGTACAGTCAGTCCTCGTATAACACATGTTTACACTACACGAATTCGATCATACACAATTTATAAATAGGGGAACGATATCTTGTATAACACGAACCGAATTCGCTTTTGCACGATTCGCCTTTGTGTTTACAAGAAATGGCAGTTGAACGCAGAATCACCCCAACCAAAGACAACACGATAGGAATGAAGAGAAGATTCTGAAAATGTATTTATGTTTTTTATATCAGTGAAGGGCATTTCACCATAATAACTTAAAAAAACCAACACAATTCCAGCTATCGGTATAATCGCAAATGCAATTAGATCGAGTTTACTACCAGTTTATAACAGATTCCACTAGCAGGAACGCAACTGGAAATTGTTTTTATTGTTTTATGGTAGTAACCCCTAGAAATGTGATTTAGTAAAATGTGAGGTGTGAATAGTGTATCTCTGCCTTTACGGTGTTGTTTATTCAGTTGCTACACGCGCGCAGCTTTGTTTATGTGTATCAAGCGTGCCTCCTCATTTTGTAATAGTGCGAGTGATGAAGCTGTTTAACGACAATGCAATGTCATATTTCCATGAAATCCTCAAAAGGAGGCAAAAGCAAGTGTTATTGGATAGGTTCCTTGTTAAAGTCGCACAAAAAGAAAAAGTCAACAGATAGCAGTGATTCCATTAGTGACAGTGAAAGTCGTCCTACCCAATAATTAATAAATTCGATTGCTTTATGTATATTAAATTTAAATATTAAAAATATAAAAAGGTATGTATGTATTTTGTATTAATCATTTTTACAGTATATGAAAATTTTTGAGTTTTGGAACAAATCATCTGGGTTTCCATTATTTCTTATGGGGAAATTCGCTTTGATATACGAGTGCTTTGGATTACGAGCATGTTTCCGGAATGAATTATGCTCGCAAACCAAGGTACCACTGTATCTAGGACAGATTACAACACAAGATTCATCTTGCCACAGTGAAATCAGTTCAAGAAATGCAATGTCAAAACAAGCATTTAGAGGTAAAATCTCTTTACTAAGCCAAAGAAATATATCACTAAACCTAAGAAAAAGAATTATGAAAACATACATTTGGTCAATTGCTTTGTATTCAGCAGAGACATGGACATTAAACAAAACCAACTTGAAAAAAATAAAGGCTTCTGAGATGTGGTGCTGGTAGAGAATGGAAAAGATTAGCTGGACAGAAAAAATGAGTAATAACATGGTTTTACAATGTGTACGAGAAGAAAGAGAATTGCTAAGAAGAATCAGAATACAGTGGCTGCAATGGATCGGACACACCATGAGGCATAGAGGGATGTTACTGAATGTGCTGAAAGGCAAAATACCGGGAAAAAGGAAACAAGGAAGACCAAGAAACACCAACATAAATACAATTCTGAAGGAAATTGGGCTATGCAGAAGTGAAACATCTAGCACAAGACCAGGAGAAATGGAGCCAGCTCATTAAAGGGGCAAACCAGTCAATAGACTGATAAACTGAAGAAGCCATTCTCAGAGACTAGACTTATAAAACTCAATCAGGTCATCTCCAAGGTGCTGGTTGACAAGCTCTGTAGCTCATATAATCCGTCTTTCCTTGTTCGGTTGCCCTTTTTTTTTTTTTTCAATCATCATTCGAGTTTCCTGTCTTTGGACCTTTTCAAGAAGCTCAATGTTGTTTTTCAGATATGGTCTCTAGTAAAATAATAAGAGGGGTTATTATTATTATCAATGCTAATATTATTATCAACGTAGAACATATTGAGTAGTACAGCTCCGATTCATACTATCTAGATATGGTCTCTATACTTGGACATAGTATTCCATGTTCAGTTTTACAATTGCCTTATACAGTGGAATTATGACCTAATTATCACTACAGGATAATGTTCAATAAATCATCAATAGGACACCATGGTGTTTCTTGGTTGAACGTTTACACTGTTCAGAAAACTTCATATCTGCCTTTATCATAACTAATGGATCCCTTTCTTCCTCTTTTTTTTTTTTTTTTTTTTTAATTAAACCCCACCAAGTGTACAATTTATTTTAGAATTGCAATTCCTCAAGAAGTGTAAGACCTTGCATTAAAACATAGCTGCCACTTTTCTGACCATTCTTGCAGCCTGTTCAAGTCATCCTGAGGGAGTGTTGCTTGACAGTGATCATTAAAAACTCTACCAATCTTTATGTCATCTGCAAATTTTGACATTATACCTTCTATCCCTTTGTCAATGTCATTTATGAAAAACAGAAACAGTGGTCCAAAAATCAATCCTTGGGGGAATTATGCCAATCTGAAGAATATTCGTTAATCACAACCCTCTACCTTCTGCCCTGCAGCTGCCCAACAATCCATTTTATAATCTTTCCAGTAAACCCAATGTGTTCCAGCTTATGCAGTAATCTTTCATGAGGAAATAAATCAAAATAAACTATGCCGAAACTGTTCCCTATATCCAGCTCATGGATATAGGGAACTAACTGATCTATAGTTATTGGTGATATGTCGGTGCTTCTCCAATCCAAAGGAATCTCTCCTGGATCCAAACATGACCTGATAATTAACCTCAATGGTTCAATATACTCCTTGGTGGCCTCCCCCAAAATTATTGGTTATGTACTATCAACTCCAGGGGCCTTACATGTCTTTATGCTCAAATGATTTTGTAATAAACAATCGTCTGTAATTTCGAAATCACTAATTTCATATGGCAACCTCACTCTCACAGCCTCTTCTCAGCATGAAGGGTCTTTCATCAGTAAAGACAGGTGGAGAGTACCTATTAAATTCATCTGCAACATCAACTGAGCTATCTAAGAATTTCCCACATCCAGTGCACAAGGGTCCAACCTGATTCACTTTCTTCTTTGTTGTATTCACAGACATGAAAAATTCCATGTCCCCATTCTTTACTCTTTTAGCTAGTGCTTTCTCATATGCAGCCTTGGCCCTCCTAACCTTATTTGTAGTACTATTACAGAACAATTACTCATTCACAGAATAATCATAAATATCACAAAAAAATATCACAATCATTCTGCCATAACAGTTTGTGATTATCTGCAGACATCTAGTGGGACAAAAAACAGACTGCTGATGGTTCATAGGCCAATCTGATGACCTCTGGCTTAGATTTCTGTGCCACAAATTTAAGCTATTGGTACCTTCTTTATGTAATGAATTCTATATACCGCAAGAATCCACAATTAGAACAATAACTTGTGCTCATTGTAAATTTCTTTGGATGCAGGTTACTTGTGGTCTTTAAGGAATTGTATCCCTTCGTCTCTTATTGTATCTTAAGTACACAAATTATGATGTCCCTAAGGAATATCAAAATATATATATTTAATCTTATGAATCTTAAGATTCATAAGATTAAATCTTAATCTTATGAATAAGATTAAGATTTAATCATAATCTTATTCTTATTTAATCTTATGAATTAATATGAATATGATAAGAATCTTAAGATTCTTAAGATTCATAAGATTTAATCTTATGAATCTTAAGATTCATAAGATTAATTAATTAGTCTGTACTTAAGATTCATTAATATTAATTAATGAATCTTAACTACATACGTTATTATGTCCCTAAGAAATATCAAAATATAAAATTTCCATTAGTCTTATAGAATAATGCATAAAATGTACACTATAATAATAACAAATTTGTACCCAAATATGTGTACCAACATAAGTAACAACATGCAGTATATGTATTAATACCATAAAGTATTAGTACACATACTTTGTGATGGTACTGTTTACTGCCTACTATTCCCACCTTTTCTTTTTCTCTTTGTTAAATATGAAAATCTTTTTGTGCAAAATCATTTGGAAAGTGATAAAAAAATATTTGGAAAATGATAAAAAAAGTATTTGGAAAATAATAAAAAAAATATTTGGAAAGTGATATTGCAACACTTGGGATTTCTTTATTTTTATTAATTAATGAAGAATGATACACAAATGAACTGTACTGTAAATACTGTTTGATAAATTTTTTTTCCCACTTCTGAGAAGTAATTATATTTCAAAAAAAAAAATAAATAAATAATCCTTCAGATCAAAACCCAACATTAGAATTAATGTTAGCAAGTATTGCTTATACAAATATTCAATGCTTTTATTTTTATAAAAAAAAAAAAGCATTCTTTACATCTTACTGCATAGTCTCCCAAATAAAGATCCAGTAATAACTCGAACTTCTTTGCAACTATAAGAATTATCCTGCATAATCTTAAACAGTACACCAATTGAGGGCAGGGGTCGTCAACCTGCAGCTCACGAGTCACATGTGGCTCTTTAACTTTTAGCCCACATGAAGTACAATTTGAAATGGAGTTAGAGGACTTAAAAATCAAGAATATATGGAGTGCAAGACTAAAATGCCTCAAAACTGAAATTGATTTGGAGAGGCAAAAGGCTGCCCTTTGTCTACACAAATGGACGTGATAGATGAGTTGAAAAAAGCAAGAACAAATTGTGTTCAATACGTGGCGTAGCTTACCTGACATGTATACAAATTTGAAAATATTTGCGTTGGACTTCTCTCAGGTTTTGGTTCGATGAATTTTTGCAGGCAATATTTTTGAACATGAACTATATTAAAAATAAATCAAGAAACCATCTGAACGATGTGAGTCTCTCAGCATGTTTAATGATGAAAATTACGGCATACTCACCTGATGTTGAGAGACTCACTCAAGAAGTTCAGCAGCAAAAGTCATATTGATTCACACGTAATTGGATGTTTGTTATGTTTTTTTCAGTATTAATATTTCAAAATAGATATTTTGAATAAAACACCTTCCCACTCTATTCCATTCTTTAAAAAACCCTACCTCTCCCCCTCCTCGAGCTGAGGTGCAGCTCTTCACTCTCTCTCTCTTTTTTTTTAATTAGATCAAAAATTAGCATTAGCAAGGGCAGATGATGCAAGAAAGCAAGCTTATATAGCATCAGCCAAAAAAAAAAAAAAAAAAAACCCCCTTATTTCAACCCATCCCCTCACTCCAAATGTTTGTCGAGTTCTGCCTTGAACCTATTTAAGCTATCAATTTCACTAATAAAAAATTACAAAAAATTATAAAAAATACACACCAATTCTAGATCTCCACTTCGAGAATCATAAACACGAATCTTTTTATCCTTGCATGTTGTTACCAGTCTACCTCCATCCCAGCTCCAAGAACAACTGAATATAAGATCTGGATGATCTATATGGGAAAGTACCTCTCCATTTCCAACATTCCATACAAAAATTTTGCAATCTGATCCTAGTATCAAAATAAATGGGACTTTAAAAAATCAGTAAAAACTGACATAAAAGTTAAACATATGGCATTTATTAAGAATACTGATTCCTTTTTGTAAATTAAAAAAAATAATCAAGTAACTGTGTGTATAAAGTATTGAAATATCTTTAACAAGTGTAACCTAATGAATCTTAAAGCAAGCAGATAAAAATATGACCTTGACAGTGTTTAGAACTGAACATAATACGTACACTACATAAAAACGGTAAAAGTTTGTCACCAAATCATACACATTCTCCTTTCTCTTAAAAATGTTTTGCTGATCTAGTGTATATCACTGGATCAGCAAAAAAATTTATATCACAGAAACACATGTTGCATTTGTGTAGTCTCTAAACTTTAGTATATGTCACCAGTCATCACCACTGATGATGTTGACTGACACATTCTTCCTTTCCAAAGGATTAAAAAAAAAAAAAAAAAAAAAAAAGGTCACTTAATTAGAGTAATCATGTTTTGTTGCCATATATTTTAAATGCCTTAAATATTAATAGCTTTAAAAATACAAAGTCAGCCAATAAATAAAAAACAACAAACTATAAAATTTTCATTTAAATTAAAGGGCAATAAATTTTTTAAGGACTATAACAGCAAACACTAAATAATAAGAAATATCCTGCAATGTCTCCCTCACAATCAACACATTTTTACTAGTGATCTTTCCAGGCAGGTAAAAAAAGCACTCTGCTAAAATTTTGTTTCCTGAGTTTTAAAGCATCTTTTAGTCTTCAGGAATAAGTTCTTTATCTGTTTAAAAGGTTTTGCTGCACCTATTACACTTTTTATACCAAACAATCTGAAGGAGCAATGTTTGGGCTATAAGTAGATGTAGTAGTAGTGGCATGTGATGGAAGAAAGCAAGTGTATGAGCTTATGCAGCATCAGCCCAAAAAAAAAAAAAATTTACAAAACAAATCCCTCTAAATGTTTGTCCAGTTCCTCCTTAAATTTATTTAACCTATCAACTTCCACGACAGATGGAAGTTTGTTCCAGCAATTAACCACCCGCCGGCTAAAGGCAAACATCAAATTCTGCAGACATCAAATTCCAAATCTTGCAATTCTTAACAAATATTTCCAGCACATAACTACATTCCTTGATGTTTTCATTTCACATGTGAGAAAGTTTGGGACCCATAAAGAGCACATTTTTGGTTTCCCAGGGCATCTATAATATTTAATTTTTTTTTTTTTTTTTTCTGATGTTCCAAGGATAATAATTACACTGGCCAACAAAAAAAAATATATTTTTATGCATCTCTGGAGCAAAAGTTACAGATTCTGAAAGAAATTGACACATTGATTCCAAAAATATCAAAATTGTCTCTTTTCTCATCATCATCTCTACTGAAAAATATTGAAATTTTAGTAACTTAATGAATGAACAAATTCAAATATCATACAATAATAAATATGATCTTAAAAATGGGTCTTATTCATTTTAAAATAATTTAATCAAACATATAATGTACTACATATATTCTATTTCTTTAGAAATGTTTGCTACTCAAGAGTTTTTCTTATAGTCCATTTTACTTTCCATCTTAAGAAAAGAGCAGTAATTTCTCACCACAGCAGTATCCCAGCGATCTTGGTACTGCCTTTCCTTCATGAATATGTCCTGAAGAAGGCAATCCCCTTGCTCATCACTTACATCTCCCAAATTCTGAGATAATAAACTAAGATGGGAATAAAGAAATTTAATTTTTAAAGACAATAGGCAACCCATATCTTCATAACATTGCAGTAAAGTTCACACCAGAGATTCATAATTATCTTCTTTCCTTCTTCTAAGCTAAGAAATTCATGCACAACTGCTTTAAATGGTTGCCAGGCTGCTAGTACATTATCCTGTAACTTTATTTCAAATACATCATCTTTGAGGAATTTCTTTATTTAAGGCCCCAGCAAAAATTCCTTCTTCATTTCCAACTGTTAAGTTGGGGAACAATTCCATAAGTAGCAGAATCCACATCCTTCCTTGTACAGTACATCATTGTTATTTGTTATTTGTTTTTTTTTTTTTAGGAGCATTAGCAACTAAGGCCATATTGCTCCGTGACATGCGGTGGTCATTCCCTGACCTTTCCGCATCCTCCGTATTTAGTGGTGATGGGCTCGAACCCCGGTCTAATCAAGAAGCCTGTGCTACGCACTGCTGCTCCTTCCCACCTGGCTATGGAGGCACCTTCAGTACTTCATTAATCCAAGCTTTATATGCAAAGGTGAAAGACAGCCATTTTTGATTCAACTAGAAACATTTTATATTAGTTCTCCCTGGTAAAAATTCATCCCTCTTTTCCCACAAATATAGAAAATAACAGCATTTTTTAAATATTTTTATAATTTTCTGGTTGGTAGTCAAAATATGCTAAGTGGGCAGTCTAGCAAAGTCTACACCATGAAAATCCCCAACATATTCATCTGATTCCCTTATCCCATGATTTTGGGGAATTTGGTATCAGCAGTTTTTTATTATGTACAACAGGCCTTACTGCAGATGACTGATGCTGCCCTTGCTTTTCTGAATGTCCTTGATATTTCTGTCATGCAGAGTTAACCATTGTTAATGTAGTTGCACAGTCCTTGCCATAACAGGAAGAGGAAAGGGTATACTTTTAATTTTCCCAAATTAGCCACTTCCTCAGATTTGTGACACAGGCAATACAGCACATATGTGGTGCCCAAGTTTGGTTTTGATTACTAACCTTGCAACCAAAGTACAAAGAAAGTGAATGTTTAGTAATACAATAGATTTTCTCCCTCAAAGGATTCAAAGAAAAACAGCAATGACTTCTTTACTTATATCAACTCTAGAAGGAAGGGAATTAATCATATTTTTCCTCTTGATATCAGTAGTTTGACTGCTGATGATCCTGCTCAAGGTAGCTAACAAACAATGGGTATTTTGCATCTGCATTCAAACATGAGGAATTCTGTAGAGAAGTGGAGGACAGAAGCTTATTAAACTCTAAGTTTCTGAATGATTTAGAATGAAAACTCTAAATGATTTTGTAATAACAGAGCAAAGTGGAGAAGAAATTGTTGAAGTTAAACATAAGAAAGGCACCTGAGGTGGTGGAATCTATCTTATATTTATATTAAAGGAGGTGGCAAAGGAAGTAAGCAAACCCTTAGCCATAATTATGAGAGCATCCTTGGACTCAAGGGAGGTCTCCACGGACTGCACATGTGCAAGTGTATTTCCAATTCGCAAAGGGGGATCAAAAGATGACACTGTTAGTTTAACTTCGGTTCTGGGGAAAATAATGGAGCCACTGGATAAAGAAGCATTGCGGGTCATCTAGACAAGACTGCAGTAATAATTCAAACATTGCAGATCATCTAGACAAGACCGCAGTAATAATTCAAACACAGCATGGTTTTGTTAAGAAGTCTTGTCTGACCAATTTCACTGGATATTATGACGTGGTCACAAAGAAACTGGATGTAAAAAATAATTTTGATATCATATATTTAGATTTCAGGACAGCTTTTGATACTGTTGCACATGGAAGACTACTGTGCAAACTGGAGCATACGGCATTAAGGGCAAGTTGCTACAATGGATAAAGGGATGGTTGAGTGAGAGAAGACAGAGTGGTTATCAATGGATATGGCTCTTCGTGGACCAATGTTATCAGTGAAGTCCCTCAAGGGTTCGGTGTTGGGCCCATTGTTGTTTTTTATATTTATCAATGATATTGATGAAGGTATATCAAGCTTGATGTCAAAGTTTTCAGATGATACAAATGTTAGCAGGGTTGTTAATGACAGTATGCTACTGCAACAGGATCTAGAAAAGTTGGGCAGATTGGCTGAGAAGTGGCAACTGAAGTTTAACATTGACAAATGAAAAGTCAGGGCCGTGTTAATGCTATGGCCAAACTGGGGGGCCTCACCCAAAGAGGGGCCTCATTTTCAGCGTAAATATTTTCTAAAGTAATGATAAAAATATCTAATAATAAACCAAGAAAACGTGTAATATAAAAGCATGCTTAAACTTAAGTGTTTAAATTTTATTCTTATACCTTTTTATCGTACAATAAATGTTATAAAACATTTTTGACCTCTTATTTTACATTATATATATATATATATATATATATATACAGGGTCATTCACTACCAGCGCGACAAACTTGCAGGAGGTGTAGGGGGCACAAAAACGAATCGGAATCACATAGCATTGCAGGGTCCGAAATGCCTTCATCGTGCAGCAGAGGACGTTGAACGGGAGGTCGCGTGACCAGTGATCCCACTGGAAGTCAGCATTTGCGAACCGGTTCCCGAGGCAGTAGGATGGACGAGTATTCAAACGTTGAACTGACCAACATGCAGCTCGCGTATGGAGCTGCGGACTGTAACGGGCGCGCCGCTCTGCGCTTGTACCAGGAACGTTTCCCGCACAGGCGTGCTCCTCATCATGCGTGTGCACAGAAGGTTACGTGAGACTGGTTGTTTCACGAGAGGTACCAGGAATCAAGAGCGAATGACGAGGACGCCAGACAATGAGGAGAATGTCCTACGTCTTGCAGAAGGCAATCCGAGTACGAGTACTCGAGCGATAGGCCAACAATTGGGTATTTCCCAATCCACTGTATGGAGGATACTGTCAACAAACCAAATGAGTTCATACCATCTGCAATGCATCCAATCATTGGAGCCTGCGGATTATCCACTCCGGAGGACTTTTGCTACTTGGTTTCTTCAACAGAAACGGTTCGCAAATGCTGACTTCCAGCGGGATCGCTGTTCACACGACCTCCCGTTCAACGTCCTCTACCGCATGACGAAGGCATTTCGGACCCTGCAATGCTATGTGATTTTGATTCGTCTTTGTGCCCCCTACACCTCCTGCAACTTTGTCGCACTGGTAGTGAATCACCCTGTATATATTAAAAGGGCCTCAAATTTAAATGTGGCCAGGGGGCCTTTTTCATCCTTAATCTGGCCCTGTGCAAAGTACTTCATATAGGTAGCAGTAACCTCAGAGAAATGTACCAATTGTGTGGTACTACACTCAGGGTGGTAGAGAATGAAAAAGACCTGGGGTAATGTGCAGTCAGATATGAAGTTTTCTGAGCAGTGCAGACAGCCTGCCAGAGTAAGTCATGGGATCTTGTCATTGATATACAGCAATTTTGCTAGTAGGGAAAAGGAGATGATCATCCTCTTGTATAAGGCCACACCTTGAGTACTGCATACAGGTCCGGAGGCCTCATTTTAGGAAAGATGTAGAGCTGCTGGAATGAGTACAGAGAAGGGCAACAACATTGGTGAGGGGAACAAAGGGATCCTCTTACCAAGAAAGGCTTAAGTTCTGCAAAATTGCAGCATCTGGAGACTAGGCACCTGCAAGATGATCTGATTGAGGTGTACAAGGTCTTGAATAGTTTGAGCAACTCAATGCTGATGGATTCTTCCTCTTGCTCAGATTATGAATCTGAAGGGGCATAAACTCAAATTATGGAAAGACTATTGTAGAATAGATGACTGCTGGAACAAATTTTCATCTGTTGTTGTCAAAGTTGATACATTAAATTAATTCGAGGAAGAACTGGACAAACTTTTGAAGCGAATGGATAAGTGAAATGGGAATTTTTTTTTTTTTGGCTAATGCTCTATAAGCTTGCTTTCTTGCATCATATGCCTCTAATAATGCTAATTCTCAGAGTTTTTGTTGAGAGCTGTCCACACATATAGCAGAAATTGTCAAAGTAATTCCAATACTTCCTTTGCTTCTGCTTAAATTAACAATACAATGCTAAGCAAAACACAGAAGAAACAAACAATATATACAATAGATATGCATATAAACTCCAGATATACTCACACTGCAACTATCTTTGTGTTACTAAAAGAAAGCAGAAGGCATGATAGACAAGGTTGGACATGTTAACCCTCCCCAGAACTACTGCCATCTATGAGAGCACATGCAAACATTAAGCCAGTAATACAAAAATCAATGTTGTATCTGATTCCCTAAATTTTAATAAGATATACATATAATGAGTAAACACAAAACCTTCTATAAGTAAAAACTATGATGTGAAAATTTAAAAATTATTTTTGAAAGCTACATAAAAAAATTTACTGCAAACAGATTATACAGTAGTAATAGTAGCAAATGATGCAAAAAGCAAGCTTATATAGCATCAGCAAAAAAATAAAATAAAATACAGATGCACACTTCACCCTTACATACCCTTCAAGAATTTGTCTCATCCTTCCTTGAAACCATCCACTTCCACAACAGATGGAAGCTGATTGCAACAATCAATCACTCGTTTGGCTGAAGGAAAACTGCCACACATTTATCCTGCAACCATCCTTCCTCAACTTGAATTTATGCTCCCTCATGTGTAACAGTCTCAGCAAAAGGGGGAATACCATTAACATTTACTTTACTCAATCCATTCAAAGTCTTAAACACCTCAATCAGATCTCCTTGCAAGTGTCTAGTCTCCAAACACTGCAATTGGCAGAACTGAAGAATTTCTAAGTAAGAGTACCAATCTGGATGCCCTTCTCTGCACCCATTATAGCAGATCTACATCAAGATGCAGCCTAACCATGACCTTGCACAAGGGAATAATCACCTCCTTATCCCTACTAACAAAGTTTCTGTATATCATTGACAAAATGCATGAGCTGTCCTGGCAGCATGTTCATACTGCTCAGAGAATTTCATATCTGACTGCACAATTACTGCCAGACTTTTTCATTTTCAAATACCCTGAATGTAGTACTACACAGTTGATAAGTTACTCAAGATTATTTTTACCCATATGCAGTATCTTGCATCTATCAATGCTAAACTTCAACTGCCATTTCTCAGCCCAAATGACCTAATTTTTCTAGGTCTTTTTGCAGTAGCATACTATCATTAAAAAATATTGAAAACAATAATGGGCCAAGCACTGAACTCTGGGGACTCCACTAATAACATTAGTCCATGAAGAGCAGTGCCCACTGATAACCACTCTGTCTTCTTCCACTTAACCATCCCTTTATCCGTAGCAGTAACTTGCCCTTAATGCCACATTGCTCCAGTTTATATAGCAGGCTTTTATGTGGAACAGTATCAAAAGCCTTCCTGCAATCCAATTTTGAAATCCATATGATATTAGAATTATTTTTTTCATCCAGTTCCTTGGTCACTGCATTGTAGTAACCTATTGGATTGGTTAGACAAGACCACCCCTTAACAAATCCATGCTGTGACTACAGTATAATTGCATTCCTGTCTAGATTGTCCTGCATTACTTCTTTAACCAGTGGCTCCATAATTTTCCCTGGTACAGATGTTAAGCTAACAAGTCTGCAATTAGTCATGTCACCTTTTGATCCCCCTTTATGAATTGGGGATACATTTGTACATCTCCAGTCCACAGGGCCCTCCCCTGAATCCAAGGATTCTCATAATAATTATGGTCAAAGGCATGCTTACCTCCTTTGTTACCTCTCTTAATATGATTGGATAGATCATATTTTATGTTCAGCTTCAACAATTCCTCTTCCACTTTCCTTTCAGTTATCACAGTCATTGAGCTCCTCATTAGTTTGATAAACTTCTGGCATCGCCTCTCCTAAAGAATTCCTCACGTGTGAATGTAGATGTAAAATACCTATTCAACTTGTCAGTAACCTGAGCAGAGTCATCAACAGTTAACCCACTGACATCAAGTGGCCCAGTGTGATTCAATTCCTTCCTTCAACTGTTAATATAAGCATAGAAGTCTTTACTGCTTTTCTTTACATTTTTTGCCAGACTTCTCATAATGTGCCTTAGCTTGCCTAATCTCCTTTATGACTTGATTACTGACTAATTTACATCTAAGGCTTCTGTATCACCTGATAATTTATATGCATTCCATGCACTTTTCTTCTCTGCCACATGTCTCAATAGTTCATTTGACATCTATTTAGGTCTAAGCCTTGAACAGTATTTCTTCATTGGTATGAAAAGCCTAATAGCTTCCATGATTACGTCCCTGAATGCTTCCCATTTACAATTTGCTGTTGGTAACATCATCAGCTGGTCCCACTGCATAGAATTTAAAAACTGTCTGAAACCACTGTAGTCACCTTTACAAAAGCAAAAGACTTTCCCTTTACCCTTGACAATAGTTATGTCTTTAATTAAATTCCACATCAGTACACTCTGATTGCTACCATTTTGTGAGTCTTCTAACTGCAGATCCTTAATGCATGAAGAATCTCTGCTGATAACCACATCAAGAGTATTTCTACCTCTTGTTGCCTCTTACACATGCTGCTCTAGAAAACAGCCATCCAATAAACCTACAAAACTCTTGCCAGTGTGTGAGTGACCAACCCACGAATTACAGCCAACATCTGGAAAGTTAAAATCCTCCATTATAAGACAATCTGATTTACTGGCCCACTATTTCTCTGTACAGCTGATTGGTATACTCATCACAGTCATTAGGCCTATAACACTCTTACTCTCAATTTTGTTGTTGTTGTTGTTGTTATTTGAAAGCTATTGGCGCAAGAGCAGCTTAGGCTATAATGCGCCTAGCCTAGGTAGGAGAGTTTTGTATATCAGCATTTTTTCACTTTACTTGTGGTTTATGGCAGAACCAAGACTTTGCTATATATATTTGTGTAGCTTTTCTATAAAAGGTGTACTATTAATTTTATATGTTTTGAAAGTATCAAGTTAACTTAAGGAAGTAGAAAACTTCAGTTATATTTGGCCGGTCATCTAAAATTGTTTTAAGCATTAGATTGTTTTGTTTATTCATTATTGATTGAAAGACTCTTTGACGTTCTCTATGAAATTTTGGACAGTTTACCATGAAGTGTTGTATAGTCAGCGGAACTTGACAGTTTTGGCATTGAGGGGGGGTCTTCACCTCTGAGTAGATAACAGTGAGTCATATGTGTATGCCTGATTCGCAATCGAGCGAGGATCACTTCTTCCTGTCTATTCGATCGGAAGCTAGTAGACCATGGTCGAAGTGTTTCTTTTATTAGGCGAAGTTTGTTGTTAGTCTGATCTAGCCAGTGTTTTTCCCATTGTTTTATACTGCTTTGGTGGATCAAAGACTTGTAATCTGTACGTGGCATTGTATGAAAGGCATAATCAGATGTGGAAGCTTCTTTTGCTGCTTTGTCTGCTCTTTCGTTTCCAGTTATTCCTGTGTGGCCTGGGATCCAGCAGATTCTGATATTGTGATTTCTTTGTAATACCTTTGATACTGAAAATTGGATATGTTGTAGGATTGGGTGTCCTTTGGTATTTGCGTTCTGCAAGGCAGTAACAGAGCTAAGCGAGTCCGTGAAAATAATGCTGTTTGCTATCTGTTTATGTTTGATTTGGTTTATAGCCATTGAAATGGCTTGTTATTCAGCAGTAAAAATACTGCATTCTTTTGGGAGTTGTTGGATGAAGGTACGATCCTCAAAATGAATTGCAGCGCCTACACAAGTCTCTGATTTAGACCCATCTGTATATATGAAAGTGTGATGTGGATATTGTTCTTTGTATGCTGCATATAACTGCTGGTAGTTTTTTCTGGATAGAGTGTTTTTCCCCCAGGTTTGAAAATACATATCATATATGGGTTGAACTATGCACCATGGTGGAATGGTCTGTGTAATTGTGGTAGCTACGTTGTCATAATCAAGCTCTCGGCTTAGTAGTAAATCTTTCAGACGGACGTTGGCAGGTCGATTCATCCGTGGATGGGCTTGGTATATGTTTTCCCAGTTATATGAAAACAGAAAATCTCTATTTGGATGATCACTGATAGATTTTATCTTGACGGCATAGTGCAATAACAAGTTCTGTCGTCTAAGCTGTAATGAAGGTTCATGGGCTTCTGCATAAAGGCTTTGTATAGGTGAAGTTCGAAAAGCGCCGAGTGCTATACGGAGTGCACTGTGGTGTATGGGGTCTAACCATCTCAAAGCACTTGGTATAGCCGAGTCGTAAACAGCTGCTCCATAATCTAGTTTGGCACGAACTATAGATCGATAAAGTTTGAGAAGTGTATATCGATCTGCTCCCCAAGTTGTTGCAGAAAGAACTTTGAGAATGTTTAATTTCTTTAAGCAAGAAAGCCTGAGTTGTTTAATGTGATCAAGGAATGTTAGTTTCTTATCCAAAAAAAAAAGTCCTAAGAATCTTATGCTTGGTACTACTGGGATAATATGTCCGTCAAGTTTCAATTCAGGATCAGGGTGTAGGTTTCGTTTTCTACAGAAGCGTATACATGCAGTTTTTTGTGTGGAAATCCGGAAGCCATTTGTTTGATCCCATTTGCTTATTTTGTTTACTGTTCCTTGTAGCTGCCGTTCTATACTTCGCATATTCTGAGAGTGATAGGAAATGCTGAAATCGTCAACGTATAAAGCTGCGTCAACGATTCTTGGAATTTGCTCGGTTATTGTATTTATTTTAATAGCGAACAGGGTCGTGCTAAGCACAGACCCCTGAGGTACTCCTTCTTCTTGGATGAAAACCTTTGAAAGGATTGTCTGCAGCCTAACTTGGAATGTCCTGTGTTGCAAGAAATTTTGGATATATTTAGGAAGATGTCCACGTAAACCAAGGAGGTATAGGTTTTGAAGGATTCCATAACGCCATGCCGTATCGTAAGCTTTTTCTATATCAAAGCAGATCATGATGTGATGTTCCTTTCGGATGAAGGCATTCCGTATACGTTTTCTAATTTTATAAGTAGGTCTAGTGTTGAGCGATTTTTCCTGAAACCATGCTGTGCTGAGTCGAGAAGATTATTACTGTTCAAATACCACATTAAACGAGCGTTGATGATTTTTTCCATAACTTTGCCTAGGCAACTTGTTAAAGCAATTGGACGGTAGTTGCGTGGATTAGAAAGATCCTTTCCCCGTTTTGGGAAGGCCAGAATTATTGCATGATGCCAACTATCTGGAAACTGGTTTTCTAGAAAGATTTTGTTGAACAGTTCAAGTAATGCCATTTGGGATTGGTGGTCAAGTTCCTTTATCATCATGTAGTGAATTTGGTCTGGTCCTACAGCGCTTTGCTTTGTGTGTGACAGAGCTGTTCTTAATTCATGGAAAGTTAACGGAAGGTTGTACTGTTCGTCATTTCTTGTGGAAAAATTCAGTTTGTGTTTTTCTATTCTCGCGTTGTATATTTGAAAATTAGGAGTATATGATGTGGTTGCTGATATTTTGGCAAAGGTTTCGCCCAGTGCATTGGCTATTTCTGAAGGCTGTGCTGTGATTTGTCCATTCCAGTTTAGGATTGGAGGTGGATTAATCTGGTATCTGCCATTCATTTTGCTGATTTTATTCCAGACAGTTTGAGATGGTGTGGAACTTGTTAAAGTGGATGCAAATTTTATCCAGGATGCTTTGCTACTGGTTCTTCTAACATACCTGGCTCGCACTCGTGCCTTTTTGAATAATACTAGGTTCTCTGTAGTGGACATCTTCGGAAATTATTCCAGGTTTTATTTCTCTCTCTTTTAGCGTGTGAACATTCTTCATTCCACCATGGTTTTGGATGTGTTGGAAGGTGTGGTGATGTTTTTGGAATAGTCTGCTCAGCAGCTTGGATTAGTTTATTTGTTACATATTGTACTGCTGCATCTAACGGTTTTTGCTTGATAATATCTGCATCTAATTTTACAATGGATTTATACTTTTCCCAATCCGCTTCAATTACTTTCCATTTGGGATTTCTACGTGACTGACATGTGATTCCTGATATCATGGAAATGATTATTGGATAGTGATCGCTGCTGAGAGGATCTCTGTGTACAGACCAATCAAGTATTGGAAATAATGTTGGGGAGCATAATGATAGGTCGATAGCTGTGCTGCTTCCTGATGGAAGATGCGTGTATGCCATCATTCAACAGGGTTAAGTCATTTTGTTCTATCCATTTTTCGATCTGTTTTCCTCTCCGGTCTACGGCTGTGTTTCCCCACATAGGACTGTGTCCGTTGAGGTCTCCCAGTATACAGAAGGGTGGAGGTAACTGAGTTAATATATCTTCCAAGTCTTGTTGTTGTAATTCTTGGTTTGGGGGAACGTAAATTGTTATAATGGTTATGAGAGATTTAATGGCTATGCATACTGCAACCGCCTCAAGGGTTGTGTTTAGTGGAAGAACTTGGGAAGGAATGTGTGAATTTACCAAAATTGCCACACCACCATGGGTCATGCCGCCTGTTACTCTGTCTTTACGGTATGTGATATAGTTCTTTACTGTGGGAGAGTCTTGAGGTCGGAGATATGTTTCTTGCAGGCAAAGACACAGCGGGTATGCTGTGCAATCAGATCATATATATCATGTATATTATTGCGGAAACCTCTGCAGTTCCATTGGATTATAATCCCCATTATCTGGTTTTGGAGAAAGTGTCAGACTGTTTCTTAGCTGTTGCTTTAAGCTTTTCAAGTTTATGTTTTTCCTTTGAAAAATATGGTTTGCCGGTATCCATCTCTTCTTCCGCGAAAATCTTTAGTACTGATTCCTCTGCTTGATTTGTCAATTCTGTATCCATTTGTTCCGTTGGCTTCTGGCTTATGATATTACGTTTTTCTGTGGCTTTTGTTTCTGAGTGTTTTGCATTTGGAGGTACAGATAGTGGTGTGTTTGTGACTTTCTCTTTTTGTTTTGGCTGGGATGTGATAAGTAGACCTCGTGCCCAATCCGAAATAGACTTCTTTGGGGGAATCGTGAAATCTGTTTGCGTCTCTATTGTACGCCGATTCTTTATGACCTGTGCATAGGAAGGTCTGTTTAAAATAGTCGGTAGTACAGTTCTCTTAGCTTCTTGGTATGTGACGGGGTGTTCTACTTTATATCGTTGAATCTGCTTTTCTCTTTTCCAGAATTCGCAGTTCTTAGAATAGGCGGAATGATCCCCCTTACAATTTGGACACTTCGGTTGCTCGGCTGGACAGTTCTGATTGGTATGATCTTGAGATCCACAGTTGGAACAGATATGAACTCCACGGCATGCCATTTGTGAATGACCATACTTTTGGCATTTAAAGCAGCGGAGAGGATTCGGAATGTATGGTCTGATGTTACAGTTTAGATATCCGGCCTTTACCGATATAGGTGGTTTGGGAGTGTTAAAGGTCAGTATCAAATTTCTAGTTGGAGTAAGTATACCATCTCTAGTTACATTAATCCTTCTCACAGCAATGACACCTTGATCTTCTAGCTCATTTTTAATTTCTTCTTCTGAGAAGGTAAAAATCATAAGGTAAGTAGGTAAAAATCATAAGGTCCCATTCAGAAATTACCCCTTTTGATGTATTTAGGCTGTTATGGGGAGAGACTGCTACTGGGATCCCTCCAAAAGTTCTCATCTGAAGCAGTCTTTCTGCGTGTTTGGCACTGGCTGTCTCGACTAAAATGTCGCCTGATTTCAGTCTCTTGACATTTTTTGGTGTTCCAGCTACA
This sequence comes from Mastigoproctus giganteus, assembly GCF_048544385.1. Classification (NCBI taxonomy): domain Eukaryota; kingdom Metazoa; phylum Arthropoda; class Arachnida; order Uropygi; family Thelyphonidae; genus Mastigoproctus; species Mastigoproctus giganteus. The sequence continues at coordinate 218,155,560 of NC_143577.1, read as the reverse complement.
CTTTCTAGGCATTTTTGGATTTTCAATGGCTGTTCTGATGTTGAATGGAGGACTAGAAAGGTAGGTGCATGAAGCGATGTTATGTCCTTTTTTTGTCTTTTGGTAACATTTGTCTCATTATCCTCATTTTTCCGACTCAAAGGAGTCGGATCTTTGGGATCTGTGGTTGTGATATTTGGATCATTCATGTTTGCTCCTTTTAGCCCTGGGAGTGAGAGCTTTTCCTCCCAGGTTTCCGGCCCCGCCATGGGGAGGCAGAAGCAGTGCCACCTAGTGACCAAGCGGAAGTTGATTAGTAGTTAGTAGAACTAGAAAATAAATAAAAGAAACGTGTCTTTCCTTTCTTAGGATTCTTTGTGCTGGTATTTTTCAGCAACTATATATATATATACAATAGAGAATTTTCTTTAAACTCTATAAATGTGTATCACTATCACTTTAGAAATCGCTTTATAATCGCAGAGATATCGCCTGATCACTAGAAACACTTGGCACTCGGGGCCTTTCAATTTTGTTTTCCCAGTGGTATCACACCAAACTGACTCAACATTGCACTCGTCACCAATGTTGACTGGGTGCAATCCTTAGATTTAATATGCTTCTATGTATAAGTGTAGGTAAAAATCATTTTGGCCAGTGTAATCTAAGAGGTTGTTATACATTTAGGTTGTATTAGACCTGATTATTTTGTCAATAAACCTTTCATTTTTAGTGATGCATACTAATACTGGTCTTTCTAATCTAGGTCATTAATATTAAAATTGTCCTTTCTGAAAATTTCCAACCACTACTGACATTACTACTTTGAAACGTATCCTGCCCATAAACCCACAGGCAGTTTTTCGTGGACTGAAAGGGACTGGGTTGATAGTGTCTTTTTGATCAGTCATACTTTCACCCATAAAATAATAAAAAGTTGTAGTTTGCAATATTCAGTAGTAGCTAGTTACTAATACCAGAAATGGTTACATACATATTTGTAAAAAAAAAAAACACTGGAATGTATATGGGTGTTGTTTCTTTCTTAGCTAAGATTGTTTTGTATGATTTCTGTGTTTTTATCTTGCTGGCCAAAAATAACATATAATCATAATTAAAAACAAATAATGAGAAAACAAAAGTGCTGTATGGAAGCATTTAGGTGCATTGGGCAGAAAGACTTATGCACCCCCCCCCCCACTTCATAGGTAATGAATGCACAAGGAATTTTAATTGAATTTATTTTTAAGCTTCAAATCCAGGGCTGTAGTGGAGGGTATGTGTCATATAACCTCTGGATTTTTTGAGGTGAATAGTGTATACCTTCTGGTTTTTGAAAGACTTAAAAAAACAAATTACTATTAAAATATTTACTGAAAATTAAAAAAATAAATTTATTAGGATTTGTTTCTTAGGCAATACTTATAGTTTTATTATTTTTATACATATAAGCCACGTGCACCCATATATGTATATATATATTGTTTTTAATAATTAATATAAATGTCTAAATGATTATTTTCAATTTATCCCTTGCAACGTTAATGCTATTGCCGTGTGGCAATGAGACATTATACGTGCTTGATATATTATAGTTTGATTGTTTAACTACTTCAATTTTCTGGTATTTAATTTCTATAAAGGTATTGAGGTGTAAACGGAACAGGAGATTCAGTTAGAAAATGTAGTCTAACCTATACCTGGGGGTCTGTAATGATATTAAAGATATGATTAATACCTGATGAAATTAAAGTTAAAATTATAATTATTTTAACAAACTTTAAATAACATTAATTAATCAACAAATCAATATCAACTAAACGGGTAATTACGAGACATTCCTTTAATCTGGCTATCGATCCGTTCAAAGGCCCCGATGAAGTAGCTGGTAGATGACCAGGCAAAGGAATGTTTAGTTGATATTAATTTGTTGATTAATTAATGTTATTTAAAGTTTGTTAAAATAATTATAATTTTAACTTTAATTTCATCAGGTATTAATCATATCTTTAATACCATTACAGACCCCCAGGAATAGGTTAGACTACATTTTCTAACTGAATCTCCTGTTCCGTTTACACCTTAATACCTTTATAGAAATTAAATACCAGAAAATTTAAGTAGTTAAACAATCAAACTATAATATATATATATTTATAATTATTGATAAAAAATAAAGAAAGAAAGTTAAAACGACAATAACTGTAGCTAATATGTAAATAATATTTATGAGTCAATGCAGTTGCAAGCAATCATGCAATACACCCATAATGTCTATAATATTAAGGATAATATAAAAAACCATTAGAATAAAGATATATAGAAATTATAGAAATTATATAGAAATTTTAAAAAATGAACTACAGTCTAGCCATATATATAAACAGATAACATCTTCTTCTAATATAATAATCAAAAAATTAATTGCATTACATAAAAAATTAAAGTTAAAGTATAATAACCTAAAATATCCATTTATATATGGCATACCCAAATTTCATAAAACACCGATTGCTTTTAGATTCATAACATCATGTAGAGATAGTTATGCTAAATTTCCCGGAAAAATGTTAGAAAAGTTACTTAAAATTATATTAAATAACTTAAATAAAACTATTATAATAAATGATAACTTACCTATTATAAATGCTCTAAAAAATAACAATATTCATCAAATACAAACATTTGACTTTAACAGTCTATTTACGAGCATTAATTTTGATAACTTAAAAGTCGTCTTCCAGAAACTATATTTAGAAAATCAAAATGCTATAAAGGTTGATTTAACCTATTGGGATTCTCTAATAAAATTATGCATCTTTAATAATTATGTATATGACGGAACATCGTTATACCTACAAGTGACTGGCACCCCTATGGGAAGTCCAGCATCAAGCATAATCGCAAACCTTTATCTACATTATACAGAAAGAGAATTCCAAGATAACCTACTTATATATAGATACGTAGATGATATATGTGTTTTTAATTGTCCACATTTTGTCCAGGATTACAGTAAATTATATCCAGTAGAACTAGTATTGGAAAAAACTAATAATTCCGATACTATAGCAAATTATCTGGATCTTCATATAGAAATATTCCATAATAATAATATAGACGTAAACATATATAATAAAAGAGATGCATTTAATTTTAACGTAGTCAGCCTTACAAACTGGAAATCTAATATATCAAAATCAGTGCATGCTAATATAATTTTATCGCAATGTCTAAGGATTGCTTATATCTGCAATAGTAATAAAAATTGTTCAGCGGGCTTAACAGCGTTGTACGGCAGGTTGATCAATAATAATTTCCCTATCGCTTACCTGAAATATCATTTCAGGAAAGCGATAAACATAATTAATTTCAAAAATTTGTTTTCTGAACCTATTGTTTTAATATAATTTTCAATATAATCGTTATATTTAGTGCCATGTATATATGTAAATAGGATACACTTTGTATTCTTGGTGTCTTACGGCTTAGAAAACTTGTACCCACCAGCTTGCAAATTACAGTGTATCATTTTTTTTTTTTTTTTCCATTTAAATTTACTTAAGTTCACACTGAGATAACATGCAAATTCAGCTCAGGGTCCTACTATAGGAACGGGTTTGCGATCCCGGGCATACCCGAGCCACAACTTATATCTTGTAATGTCTTTAAACTGTCCTACACTCTTTACTTTTATTTCTCCGAAATTATTAGGGCAATCCGAGGACGTAGGAGAAACTATTTCTTATCTATACCACTATTTTTCGCCTTTATGGAGTTCAGGTTCTATTATTCCTACTCCGATTTTCGAAGTCCCCGATTTTCAGGCCAATGTCTATTATGGTGGTTTTTTTGTTGATTCGATGAATTTATTTATTTGTGTATTTACATATTTGTGTATTTATGTATTTACATATTTGTGTATTTATGTATTTACATTATGTTTAAATACACAAATATGTAAATACACAAATAAATAAATTCATCGAATCAACAAAAAAAACCACCATAATAGACATTGGCCTGAAAATCGGGGACTTCGGCCAATACACTATCGGCACACAGTGAAACATTAATGCGACTGCGCCATAAAAATAGCCATCCTTAAAACAAGTTAAAGGCGGGAAACTCTCCCTTTTCAACTCTTCGACCTCCACTGGAACACATCAAGTAAGTAATAGTAATGCAATACAAAAAACTTACCCGTAGGGCTTTGTGTATTCTATCACAGTTGCTGTAGAGATTATAAAGAATTAATTTAATTCATAATAAATAATACGAATTAACTAACAACAATTAAGAAAAAGATAAACGTAAGTCCAAAAAAATTCAAAAAGAACCTTGGAATTTAGAATTAATTAAATAGCAAACCTGTGATAGATGCAAACAGAAACGGGTAAGTAAATAATGCATTACATCGAATGGGCCGTCAATCCACTCAAAGCCCCCGATGAAGTAGGGGATTGACGTCCATGTGATGTAATACAAAAATGTATAAAAATGTATAAATTATATTATATAGTTATAAAATAGTATTGATAATTGACTATTGCTACAGTTTTTCATCAATAAGTGTTATGGAATTTTCTTTAGCAATACGCAACAAGTTGCAAAATCCTAAATGTATAGGCCGCGGGTAATTAAGATAACCGAGAATAGGCTAGCTTAAAGACCAGTAATGTATTAACTATAATATCTTTAGGTAAAAAACACCGGCACGGACAATGTTTAATTAGCCATCATGGCGAAAAACAATGACATTAATGATGAACAAATACGAGTTAAACCACAATAGAATGATAATACAAAAGAATAATATATATATATATATTTTTTTTTTTTTTTTTTTTGCGTTTTCTTAGATCCCTGATGGTATTATTATTGGATTGATTTACTTATTCTAATGGTTCTTTATATTATCCTTAATATTATATATATATATCAGTAATATTATAATAACCTACTCTAATACACACAATTTAATTATTTCCAACAAGAGAATACAATACACACATTTCAATACACTTATTATAATTATCGATCTCATAATTTACACGAACATGAAATTTTAATACAAAGCAATTGAAACATTAGTCTTTCCATTAATTAATGCTTTAATCAACTGAAATCAATAATATTTCTCTTTGTGTGTGTGTGTGTGTGTGTGTGTGCACGTGCATATGCATGTATATATATGCGCGCACGTATGCGTGTGTGTATATATATATGCGCGCGTATCCGTGTGTGTATATATATGCGCGTGCGTATCCGTGTGTGTGTATATATATGCGCGCGCGTATGCGTGTGTGTGTGTACACACATACGCATATTACTGGTGTGTGTACATGCATATTACTGGTGTGTGTTACATACACGCATATTACTGGGTTACATACATGCATATTACATACACGCATATTACTGGTGTGTGTACACACACACACACACACCAGTAATATTATAATAACCTACTCTAATACATACAATTTAATTATTTCCAACAGGAGAATACAATACACACATTTCAACACACTTATTAAAACTATCAATTATTATAATTATCGATCTCATAATTTACACAAACATGAAATTTTAATACAAAGCAATTGAAACAGTCTTTCCATTAATTAATGCTTTAATCAACTGAAATCAATAATATTTCTCTTAATGTATCTTCTTCCTAGATTTCATGTCATCAAAGTTAATTTCTGACAAATCCAATTTTACTATTGTGTCATTTTGATAGAATTATTTATTTTAACAGTTCTAAGTAATTTCTTATTTACTAAACTAATTATTTAAAAATAACAAATAAGCCCCTGGGCTTGTAAATGCTCTCCAATTGTCAGGGAATGCAAACGAAAAATTATGCATTAACCCTCATGCAGGATTGCTTTGACATGAGTGGGCACCATGCACAAAGTACACTAATGTAAGGAACTGTTCAACGAAATAATGAGTATCACATATACAGTCAACGATAGACAAATCAACTAATTCTAGGAAGACTGATAATTCATCTTTTGCATCCTTTTTTGCACTGTTTAGTGCCAGGCAGCAAATTTATTATGTTATATCAATTTTCTTAATATACATCATTTGCACTTGCTCGTGGGTTAATTTTTAGACAATGAATCAAACAGTCATATGGCACCCCCAAATTTCGGTGCCACGGGTGACTGCCCGGGTCGCCCAGCAGCAACAACATAAGATTACAACAGAAGTTTTTAAATCTCTAAACATGTTGTGTTATTACATGTGCCATTCTTACTATTTATGTAAATAGTAGAAGTATTTATATAAACTAACATAAATAAAACTGTTCTAGAATACTGAAACAAATCTTCTCACAACCGACAAAATGTTAAAGTATAAAATACAATATATGAAAATTTATTAAGAATAAATATATACAATAATAAATAAAAATATATACAGATAAATGCTAAAAGTACTAAAAGCAATCAGAGACAAAATCAAAACATATTTACAAAGCTTTCAGAGTGATGTGCCTCTTTATCAACTCAGAATATACATTGTATTTTATTCTTTATTTTTACTGTATTTTTAATAAAGTTTATTTTATACTTTAACATTTCATCAGTTGTGACAAGGTTTGCTTCAGCATGCTTATTCGTGATGCACAAGGCCTTTTTGCTAAAACTTTTCTAAGTCATGTCCCTCGGGTCTCAAAATGTTCACACAAATAATTCAAATTAATACAGTGGATTCCGGTTATTTGGACCATTGGTTAATCGGGACAGCCGTTTATTTGGGGTAAACCTGAAAAAACAGAATCCAATCGAGAAAATAGCCAGGATTTACTTTGCTTAATTGGGACAACATGCCATTTAATCGGGGCAGGAGACTGCAGCACTGGAGATTACGCTACGATTGTCTACGACCGTACCACGTGGTTCGGTCGGATTTCTGGAGGTCACAACCATAAAACAATTAGCAGTCACCTGTTTATTGGGCTTTTCTGTTAGTGCAATCTATCATAAACGGATAGTAAACTCGATCTTATTGAATTTGCGATAATACCAACAGCTGGAATTCTGTGGGTTATTATGGTGAAATGTGTTTTCACTTCCATTATATCTTCAATCATATAAAAAAAATAATTTTCAGAATATTCTCTTCATTCCTATTTTTAAAGCTTCGTAACTTGTTACTCCCTTCTCACTTGAGCTTATCGTGTTACTTGCAATTTGTGTGTGTGGTGTTCTTTGTTATTGATTGCTTATTTTTTTACTGTTTTAAATTTTAACCTCCACCCACAAATGTCAGTGAACAGAAATGTCAACTAGTTAGTATGTACATATTAATTCTTCCGATTTTCACATATCATTTATTTTTTTAATTGGTAAGGTAATAAAGGGTAAATTTGTGCTTAATATATCATTACCTTTATAGCCTGTGGATAATATTCCTCCTATTTTTGCTAATTAGAATCACTGTTTAATAGAATTAAAATTCAATTCACAAATGTGATCACAATGACCGGCGCTTACTACACATTGTATAGTGAACGGTACTTTACTATGGTGACTTCATTGTAACATTATTTGATTGCACAGTGAACCAATTGTAAAGCAGGGGTCCATTGTATTTTAAACTATTTACGTGAAACTTCGGGTAATTGGGGCAGCCGCTTAATTGGGCCAAAATGCACTAGTCCCAATGTTTCCCAAATAACTAGAATCGACTGTACATATTAAAGTACAAAAATCATTTCTCTGAATACAATAATATTCCATGTAACTCATTTGCTATAATAACTAGCAAAGAGTTGGCTACTAGTATCTTTCCTAAAACTCAACTTACATTGCATGTTACAGAACAAAAGATTACAAATGTAGATCTTAAAAGTAGTTATTATCTACCAAATTATAATCGGAGGAAGAAACTACTTTTGAGATGTCACCACTGTGAAGAAATAAGAGCTAATATTTTACCTTTTCTCTCACTTTAATAGTAGAAATTACAAAAAACTTCAACCTTATTTTCGAGAATTGTTTACTTGCTTATCTTTTGTGCATTTCCTTAATTCTTTAGAAATGACTGCCATTTTAAACTGTATTTGTAATAGCTATTATCCCATTTAGAATATTACAGACACCATTTTGAAAAGCTAAATATGAGTGAATGTTTCCTCTATATAGTGTTTGCTTTAAAATCATTCATGGAAATTACTACTTTATGGAATAAAAATTAAATTTCAACTTAAATACTTTTTGAATACATGCTAACATTCCATAATTTCTTAAGCTTGTAAATTTCTTAACATTCCATAATTTCTTAAGCTAACATTTCTTAAGCTTAAACTTTCTTAAGCTTAAACTTGTAACAATCAACAATTACTTATGAATTTTTTCTTAAAACAGTTTTTGAATGCAGTAATCTTTAGTAGCGATTAAAACATTTTTAATAGACTTCTCTTAAAAACCATTAAAATGCTACCTCCTTGAAATGTTATTTGATTTTTAGGAGAATTAGCAACTAAGGCCATATTAATGCTAATACTAAGGCCATATTGCTCTGGGGATATGCGGTGCTCATTCCCTGACCTTTCCACGTCCTCCGTATTTGGTGGTCATGGGCTCAAACCCCGGTCTAATCAAGAAGCGTGTGCTAGGCACTGCTGTTCCTGCCCACCTGGCTACGGAGGCACCTCCTTGAAATGTAATTCACTGTGTGTCAAAACTTGCCAACCAGCAACGAAAAAAAAAAAAAAAAAATTAAATATGGTGACAAGTGAAAAGATTCTTTCAAATCACTACCATTGAAATTCAACACCTAAAAGCACCCTAAGATAATTCCTTGAATAACTGCAGTAATCTTTATTAACAGTTCAGAGAAGTTCAGGTAGAAATAAGTATTTGCAGTCTCTACAATAGCCCACCCACCGTGCATTAATCATAGAAAGTATTCTTTGGTTGGATTGCCTTTTTACTGGATGAAAAATCCTAGTTTCTGGGGATAAAATCATGCAACCCTTGACTGAGACTAAATAACTGTCATGTTGTGGGAGAAAAAAATGCCAATAAAAGCTTCTACCATTGCTGTTCATGTAAAAGAATTTTTTCTGTGTACAATCTGCAGTTATTACTTTTTATATTAACATTGTAACCAACTAAACTGAATTAGGAATACTTATTCAATTTCATGATTGATCTGCTGTAAACAGATCAAGAGGACTTGAGCTGTTGTCAGAAACTAATTAGAGCAGTGTGACCCAGCTCCATGCACTTTTAATGAGATGTGGGACCACTGCAAAAGTAAACAAGCAATATAAAAAAAATTTACATAACATAAGTGTAAATATTTTTATGTATAAACAGAAATGAAGTATAAGAATACACCCCCATTTGTCATACAATGACAGAGTACATACTAGAAAAATTTTTAAAAAAACAAAAAAAAAAAAAAAAAAACTGTTCAGAGAGTCATTTAGAAAACAAGTAACTGATCACTAATTTTCACATTTTAGTTTTCAATTAAAATATTTTTTAATCCAACTTTAGTGCAATCAAAAATGTGTAGATTCAAATTATACTAAGTTGATTATATTACTAATTTTTATGATGACTGAATACAGGAATGTTTCTAGAACAAAAGACCAGAAATCATGAAAGCATGAGGCCACTTTAGTTGTGGTTGCACATTTGCTTTTCACGTTTCCTTCAATTTAAGATTTTTTTTTACAAATTTCATCCAAAAGAAAAATTAAAAATATAAAAATAATAAAAAAATATATAGTAATTAATAGTCATCACTCATCATCCATCCCCTACATTATACACCCAATAGAATTTGGATACCTTATCACATATATTTTATTCTGTGCCAGTCTTAGCCTCTGTGATGAGGAAGTACGTTAAAGGTTTGCCCATACAGCACATTAAAAATTAGTATGGAATGACAGTAGGATAATACTATATTAACAAACTTTCTGTGCACACAACTGCACTCATCTGAATCTTCCAGAATCTACCATGGCAGATTTTATTCAGAAGGAAGAATGTAAGTGACACTGTGATGAAAATAAGATCTCGACAGCCTCACAAATTCATGGAATGTGTTCATTGAACCATAAAGAGGATAGTTTGTGCTTTGTGCATGTTGTCTGCAGAAAATGTTACTAAGCAGATCCAAGAGGCCACAGGAACATTCTTCAGTACATCAATCATCTACAAGGGCTGCATAGCCTTGGGTTCAATGGTCAAACTGTGCATAAGCCCCTTTCATTCTGACATTCATGGACCCCAAAACAGTGTCAGAAGGTGCTAAGGAATGATGAATCTTGCTAGACAATGTTTCGTTCCAATGAATGTATCTGGGAGAATGCTTCCTCCCAGAGAGCATATCATCTCAACCATGAAGATCAGTAGTGGAGGCATTCTAACAGCATGGGCCTGTTTCATCTGGATTGAACTTAGTCCATTGGGAGTAGTGCCTGAAACCATAAAGTCTATGGCCTACCCGGGTGCTATGGATAATTACACACCACCCCTGCAAGTACTACAGAAACAGGCTCAATATCATACAAGACTGATTTGTGTGATGACGTCAAAGTTGGACTGGATGGCTTAGGGCGTGGACTTCAAACCCCAGCAATCAACTGTAGATAAAACTGGAGTACAAGTTTGGCTACAGACAAAATGGCCCTCTTCCAAACCAATTCCAGCAGCTATCAGGAGGAATTGAAGCGAATTCTGGCCAAAAGTGTGCACATGAGGGCTGTGATTGACATTACAGGCCAAGGTGGCCTGGCCTTACTATGTATCAGATTTTTGAATTAAAAATGTTTCCAAATACTTTTGGTCAAACTGTATATAGTGAAATAAAAGCATTTGGAATAAGAGCATTTGTTTTTGTGCCAAAGCAACTAAGGCGGGGGGGTGGGGGGTGAGAAGCAACCCTTGACCCAACATGACTTTCCCACAATGGGGGAAAAGTCCAAAAAATTCCCAATGGGATTCAAACCCAGATTTTTTCACATGCCATGGAAGGACAGTGATCGTAATTAGAGCACTTCCCACAAGGGTCTAAGAAAAACAAGAACCAACAATATTAAGAATAGCTGTTGTTATTTGGTTTTTAGGAGCATTAGCAACTAAGGCCATATTGCTCCGGGATATGCGGTGGTCATTCCCTGACCTTTCCGCATCCTCCATATTTGGTGGTGACAGGCTCGAACCCCGGTCTAATCAAGAAGCGTGTGCTACGCACTGCTGCTTCTTCCCACCTGGCTATGGAGGCGCCTAAGAATAAGCAAGCCAGTGATAAGAAGAAAGGAAAATTATTTTATATACTTATTCAATCAGTTTACACCAATAAAGGCTTCATCCCTGAACAGTCATCAGCTAATACAATACAATTATACACTAATATTATTGGCATTTGTACAAACATTCACATACTGAAATGCCTTCATAAAAAATCATTCACTTCGTAACTGATTTGTAGTCCATATATACTGTTATTTTTCCTATAGGCTCTGCAACAGGCTTCACAGCCCAAAATACAATAGGCTGTATGATTCTGGCCATAACAAATTTCTTATATGATTTCGCTCACACAGCTTGTTGGCATCAATACAACAAAATTAAAAATATTGGCATGCTGCGTGGGCACATGCTCTAGAGAAGTAATGTTATACAAGTTAGAATGTTTCTATTAATTCCATGTGATGTATGAGGTATACAGTAATTAGGTGGTTGACCATGGAGATTTCCAATGTTTAGTAATGATTTGAACTAGAATGTGTAGGTTTAGTTTTGTAGCATTATTTTGTCACCAAAGCACAGCATTTAACTTAGTGTAGTATGGCCGTTGAGAGGGCGATAAGTTTCTTGTGTAACTCTATTTAACCATCCAAGGTCTTAATATTCTATGCCTACAAACTTTTTCTGATGAGCATAGGGGCCGAAAACCAAATTGCTAAAGTATAAAGGAGAACTGGTAACTGAAATTCAGGATCTAATTGTGACTAATGCATTATATTCTGACAAATTCTTGCATTAAGGCCCACATAGCAGCATACATTTTGCCTTGATGTCATTATATAGTGATGCTGGAAGGTAAGGTTTACAACAAACATTTTGCTTTGTTATTAGTGTACAATTATAATGTATACACACTAGTTCAATGATGCTTGTCTTTGTCACTCAAGGAGTGAAAAACTATTTGTAGAAACACATAAAGAGCAATTTTATTAAAAGCACATAGTGTCTTTGCACTGCCTCCTTGGGTAGTACTAAACAACTTGCAAAATTTTTCATGGATAACAGATAATATTATATTAAATACCATTCTTGCTTAGGAATTCAAAAACAAAGAAAAGATTTTGCTTTTCTTTGTCCAAGCCGCAAATTGTATAGCTTATCTCTGAAAGGCAGGAAGGGTAAAAAAAGATCTTTATACAACCTTGGTGAAATATTCAAAACTTCTAACGCTTGTTATTTCAAATATGGAAACAGATAACGTAATACAGTTCTTACCCCACCACAAAAGGCTCAATAAAGAAACAGCCATTTTGCCTATCACTTCCTTCCAAAATTAATCCTTAACCAAATGCAAAAAATTTCTAAAAAATCAATGTGACTAGTAAAGGTTACAGAATAACTGGGCCAATTATTAGAAGGAATGATTCTTTGAGGTAAAATAAATAAATTTTACCCACTGTTTTGAACAATCTTTTAACATTTTTTTTTTCATCCTGAAAAACAATCCTTAGGGTCTCTCAAACCTAGTATAGGGTTAAATTTAGTACTGTATACTCAAAAATGTTTGGTTTGGAAAGGACAAATCCTTCTGTCCTTTCCAAACTAAATATAGTACACAATCAAATATGAATGCCTCTTATAAAACCCTGAAGAAACATTACTACTATTGGAAAAATGATGCAAGGAAGCAAAATTTATGTTGCAACTACCTTAAAAAAGCCTTCTATATAACCTATGTAACCTGCACACATTTCTTTTATCTATTTCTTTATTCTATCCTTCTTTAACTCTTTCAAGAGTACATTATTATATTCACATTTACAAGGTCATTTCAAGTATGCTTCAAATAATATGTCCACTTATGTACAGGCACATTATTTCAAGAACTGCACTGAAGTCTTCCACTAGGTGTTGGCATCTCTTATCTGCAATTTCAAGTAATGATAGAGTTTATAGAAGGAAACATGAAAATAACTTTGAAACTTTGAAAATAACCATGAGTTTTTGTTTTATTTTGTTTTATTTTTAAATTCTCATCTGATTTTTGAAAATTTCACTCTAATGTTGGGGGCAATCATATAAAAATAAGAACAAATTTATATGCAAAGTATTCATTTCTATAATTTTAAAAATTTCACAAAGAAACTTATTCACAGAGCAGGTTGTAGTTTGACAACTGATTCCCATGATCCCATATACATTATGCAAACTCATTCACAAAATGAGTTTGCATAATGTATAAGCAAACTCATTTTGTTTATTCAGTTTATTCAGCAAATTTGAATAAACTCTCTACAAAGCTGGGCAAAGTTTATTCCAATAGCCAATTACTCTTTAGCCAAAGGAATTTTCTTACATTTAGTATATAGTTATCTATATTCAGTTTAAATATAGGTTGGTATATAAAATATCAATTGTCTTTTACCTTGCTTCCACAATTTTGTAAATACAGGAAATTTTTATATATGACTGTTTCATGCTATATATAAAGTTGTGATAACAAATTCAAACTAATAAACAGATATAAACATCAGTTTACAAATATTCCATATACCAATTTTTATTTTATTTACGAAAATATTTTAATTACTATTGTTACGAGTGGTATGAATCCCACCTTTCTCTTTCGAATAAATTAAATATTCGGTAATAGATAAATTAACTATTAGTCTGACTATCCCTAGTTGCTGATGTATATTTTGATTGTGTTAAAATCCATAGAATTGTAATACCATCAGCAAGGACGGAAATCAGTAAAATCAAATAAATATTATTCGAAATTAGAACTAAAATATTAAATATCCTTTAAAGACCCAGCCCACTCGTAACCTTGCTTAGGAGAAAATTATATACAGTGCATTTCAGCTTTAAGAACTTCCGTTGTAAGGTCACAAAATGTCAAGGGAAAAGTGTCTTCTCGTATAAACACACGAGCTTTTGGCAAGTATGGGAAGATGCTATAGCAGGGGAAGATCAGTTCCTTCCCCACATAAACAACAAAATACCTTGAGCTCTTCCCGAATGATGGTGGTATTGAATAACAATCTTGCTTGTCCAAAAATGGTCAGAAAAGTAACACCAGTGTAAGTAACCATGACGTATTTAGGTTGGCTGCTTGTTGAGTGGTCCAGTGGAGGAGTCAACAGATTTCTCAACCATGACCCGGTACTTGGACCGCCTAAGATTTTGGCCTTGGAGTTAGAACATCCAATGAGACAAGCGATGGAAAGATACCCAAAAGATTTGACCCTGAATACAAAAGCAAAGGAGAGAAAATAGAAAGAAGAAGAAGTGTGTATGGAGAGAATTGGGTGTTAAGAGCTAAGAATTGGGAAGTAAAAAGTGTTGGCGTTGTTGTTGTTAAGTGAGAAACAGATAGTATAGTATTAGTAAGAAGAATTGGAAAATAGTTCGACTTAGAAGCTTAAAATAGTCGCGACCTTTTGTTTGTAGTGTAACTTTACCTAGTAAGAATTGTGCCGGTGAAAGTCATCTTGGAAAAGTCAAGTAATTTCCAGCAGCAGAATCAAGCAGAGGGAAACATTCTGAGAAGGAGGAATCTCGATCGAAAGAGGGAAGATACAGGAAAACGGTAAGCGGAAATGTTTCATCATGTATGTATGAGAACAAGAGATAGTTTAAATGGAATATTGCGGTGACGCAGTCTTAAAAGATGATTCCTTTCTAAGTTGATTTCTCTAAATGTTTAATATATGTTACATATGATTTGTATTACATGTCGCGGTACAACAGTTAAGTACCATGAATATTAACTGGTTAACATAAAAGTCTGATATTCTAATATATGTATTTAAAAATATTAAATGTCTTAAATGTTAAATGCTTAAAATATTAACTATTTTAAATATTAAAAGAGGAGAAAAGGTGAAAAGACGATGGTACCCAGTTGATATTCAACAAGGGCAAATAGAAAATATATATATGTTTATGGATAGTATAGATTGTTGTATTAATGGTATGGCCCTTGCGAGTCAAATATAATTATAAGGAATCATGGTATAATACTAAATGGTTTAAATCAAAAGATGATAATATCCTAATCTTTAATAAGAAGATGAATGTTATAAGAGTGAGAATGAGCTATATATATATGTGTATTTTTTTTCTATGTAATGTGTTTTATATATTGTAATAAATGATTGTTTTGTTTCTAATACTGCCTCGTTGCTGACTTCAGATCACATTAGTAATCACCTGGGGTTGATTAAGTTCGATTAAAAATTATTGCACTAAGAAGGGTAATTTCATTAAATTATTAATTAAATCCTTTCTTAGTTACACAGCACAAAGCGGGTTCAAATTGCAACATAATCTGGATAGATGGGTCATCCAATCTTACCTATTATATTTTAGGATATACGAAATCCGGTCCTAAACAAAGCCACAAGGCTCACAGATAAAGCCATAACTATGTTGGGGTGGTTACTGAGAAAGGGGGAGGAAAGTTTAACCATGCAAATACAACTTAAAGACAGCCTTTATAGCAGGCACAGCCTTTTGTAATAGAAGACGCTGTTTATTATATTCCCGACAAAAATGGTTGCCATGATTGTATTTAACTTTTCTTAATTATTATCCAGTCAACCAATGATCCATTCTATTCATTGTTCCCCGGCTACCTCTCAAACCTCTCTCAATCTCTCTCTCTTTATCTCCCCCCCCCCAATTTTTGTTGCCATGACCCTCTCATCATACCCCCCCCCAACACTATTAATACAATTACATACAAATTTTCAGGGACTTCAGAGTTCAATATTTACCTGCACTAAGCAACACATTATTGGCTGATGGATGCCAAATGACCATTCCTACTCTACGTTGATGTCCTATTAACTCTACTATTGGTTCAGTCAAAGGACGTACTAGCCCTCCATCAGGAATCTGCCAAACTCTGACTGTTCCATCTTCTGAAGCACTTGCTATCACATTATCATTAAATGGACACCAGGCAATATCTAGTACAGGACCTCTGTGACCTGCTACTAATGGATAACTGACATCGATTCTTCCTGTCTAGAAAAACAATTAGTTGAAATCTGAAATGCGAACACAAATTCACTGATATATAATAGTATTAAGGTAATAATTAGTATGGAGAGAAAATATAACAGGATTGCAAAAACAAAAGATTTATAGTGTACTGCAAAAAAGAAAAAAAAAAAAAAAGGAAGAAAAAAAGAAGAAAAAAAAAAGGAAGAAAAAAAGAAGAAAAAAAAAAGAAGGAAAAAAAAAAAGAAAAAAAAAGAAGAAAAAAAAGAAGGAAAAAAAAGAAGGAAAAAAAAAGAAAAAAAAAAAGAAGAAAAAAAAAGAAGAAAAAAAAAGAAATAATAAAATTATGTATAATACTGTCATTAATATGTAATAATGTACATAGCTATCTAAGCATAAAGAACCTCATTACTTGAACATTATGAATTCTTACAGATATTACTTATTATAAAAAAATAACTTAAATCAGATATTTACTTTGGCTAAGATTATGAAATTGTATTAATTTATTTAGTTCAGTGCCACACACTGATATCAATAATTCTACTTTTCAACAAAACTGAAATAACTTCCTAAACTTAATAAGTTCTAGTTAGAAATAACAGAGACTACTTTCCAATTCTTTTCAACATAATGGATAATTGTGGTTCCTTCAATTATGTTTCAAATAAATAAATAAATAGCAGTTATTTTTTGTACAATACAATCACATAACCATTATCTATGCAGTGGTCAGCAGGACCTAACAGTCTCTTGCAAACACCCTTCCTGCAAAAAATTGTTGATTCAAGGTTAATGACCAAACCAGACATCTAAACATGTCTGAGGGAAAATAATGGAATCACTGATTGAAGTAATACAGGACCATGTGGGCAGGCATGCAATTATACTGCAATCATAGCATGAATTTGTCAAGAGGCAGTCTTGTCTAACCAATATGATTGGTTACTATGATGCAGTGACCAAGGAACTGGATGCAAAAAATAATTTTGATATACTTGGACTTCAGGAAGGCTTTTGATAATGTTGCATATAGAAGACTGCTGTACAAACTGAAACAATGTGGCATTAAATTCAACCCTAATTCACGGCTTTTTTTCAACAGTGACCTGTACTTGTTAAGTAATTCCGCCGGTCTCCTACTTTTAATATCATTAGTGCCAATGTGTACAACTATTGTTGTACACATTGTACAACTAATGCTGGGATTTCAGAGACGTGGTGTCACACAGATATAAGGAATGCAGAACTGGAATTTGGGGAGTACAATGTCTACAGAAAGGATAGACAGGATAGGAAGGCAGGAGGGGTTATGCTATTAGTTAAGAAATACATAAAATCCAAGGAAGTGAAGCCAGTCGACATCGCTGGATAGTGCAGTGTCGAGTCAGTTTGGTGTGACATAAGCACTGGGAGATCAAAATTGAGAGTAGCAGTGTGCTATAGGCCTAATCACTCTGATGAGTATAATAAGAAACTGTACAGGGAAATAGAGTGGGCCAGTAATTCAGAGAATCTTATAATGGGGGATTTTAATTTCCCAGATATTGACTGGAATTTGGGGGCTGGTCACTCACACACTAGCAAGGCTTTTGTGGATTTATTGGATGATTGTTTTCTACATCAGCATGTTCAGGAGGCAACTAGAGGGAGTAATACTCTTGATTTGATTATCAGTAGTGATCCTTCATGCATTAAGAATCTGCAGATAAATGAACCACTAGGTGGCAGTGATCACAGTGTGCTGAAGTGGGATTTACTCAAAGAGGTAACTACCATTAGGGGTAAAGGGAAGGGTTATTGCTTTCGTAAAGGCGACTACGATGGACTGAGGCAGTATTTAAATTCTATACAGTGGGACCAACTGATGATGTTACCAACAGAAATTCAAAATGGGAAGCATTCAAAGAACTTATCTTGGAAGCTACTAGGCTTTATATACCAACTAAGAAATATTATTCAAGGTTTAGGCCTAAATAGATGTCAGATGAACTAATGAGACATGTGGCAGAGAAGAAAAATGCATGGGATACATACAAATTAACACATGACACAGAAGCCTATGATAGATATAAGTTGATCTGTAACCAAGTTACAAAGGAGGTTAAGCAGGCGAAGGCAGATTACGAGAAATCTTTGGCAAGGGTTTTTTTTTTTTTTTCGTAGTTATTGGTGCATCAGCTTCTATGGCCATAATGCACTTCCCAAGGTTTTTGCAGTACTTTGATCCAAGCCAGAGGCGGGATTCGAACTCGCAACCTTTGGGTTGCCAGGCAGGCACTTTACCCACCAGGCTAGCCCGGTCGGCTTGGCAAGGGATGCAAAGAAAAATAGCAAAGAGTTCTTTACTTATGTAAACTCTAGAAGGAAGGGGATGAATCAGATTGGTTGGTCTACTTGATATCGATGGGTCAACTGTTGATGATCCTGCTCAGGTAGCTAACAAACTAAATGAATATTTTGCATCGACATTCACAACACATGAGGAGTTATTCAGCGAGGGGAATGCCAGAGGTGTATTCAACTCTGGCAGTAAGCTAGAGAATCTTGTAATAACTGACAGTAAAGTGGAGGAGAAATTGTTGAAGATAAACACAAGAAAGGCACCTGGGGTGGATGGGATCTATCCAGTTATATTAAAGGAGGCAGCAAAGGAAGTAAGCAAATCCTTGGCCATAATTATGAGAGCTTCCTTGGACTCAGGGGAGGTACCCATGAACTGGAGATGTGCAAATGTGACCCCAATTCACAAAGGAGGATCAAAGGCTGACACAAGTAATTATAGACCTTTGAGTTTAACTTCTGTTCCCGGAAAGTTAATCGAGGCACTGGTTAAAGAAGCACTGCAGGATCATCTAGACAAGACTTCAGTTATAGCTCGGACACAGCATGGTTTTGTTAAAGGGAAGTCTTGCCTGACCAATTTGATTGGATACTATGATGCAGTCAAAAAAGAACTGGATGCAGGGAATAACTTTGATATTATATACTTGGATCTTAGAAAGGCTTTTGATACTGTTGCACATGGAAGACTGCTGCACAAATTGGAGCAGTGTGGCACTGGAGGCAAATTGCTGCTATGGATAAAGGGGTAGTTGAGGGGGGAGAAGACAGAGTGGTAATCAATGGACACTGCTCATCGTGGACTAATGTTATTAGTGGATTTCTTCAGGGTTCAGTATTGGGTCCATTATTGTTTTCTGTATTTATAAATGATATTGATGATGGTATATGAAGCTTAATGTCCAAGTTTGCAGACGATACAAAGGTTGGCAGGGATGTCAAGGGCACTACTGACACTATGCTACTGCAACAGGATCTGGAAAGGTTAAGCAGATGGGCTGAGAGGTGGCAAATGAAGTTTAACATTGACAAATGTAAAGTACTACATATGGGAAACAGCAACCCCAGAGCAACGTATCAACTCTGTGGTACTACACTGACAGTGGTAGAGAATGAAAGGGACCTGGGGATGGTTGTGCAGGCAGATATGAAGTTCTCTGAGCAGTGCAGACGGACTGCTAGAGTAGCTCATGGTGTATTGTCAATGATATATAGGAATTTTTCTAGCAGGGATAAGGAGGAGGGATAAGGCAATGGTCAGGCCACACCTAGAGTACTGTATACAGGCCTGGAGGCCTCATTTCAAGAAAGATGTAGAGCTGCTGGAACGAGTACAGAGAAGGGCAACAAGATTAGTGAATGGAACAAAGGGGTGCTCTTACGAAGAAAGGCTTAAGTTTTGCAGATTACAGTTTCTGGAGACTAGGCACCAGCGAGGTGATTTGATAGAGGTGTATAAAACCTTGAATGGTTTGAGCATGCTCAATGCTGATGGGATTCTTCCTCTTGCTCAGAATAATCACCTGAGAGGGCATAAATTCAAATTGAGGAAAGACAGATGTAGGATAGACGTGCGGAAATGTGCCTTTAGCCAGCGGGTGGGTGGTTGGTGGAACAGACTTCCATCCCTTGTTGTGGAAGTTGATAGCCTAAATAAGTTTAAGGCTCAGCTGGACAAGTATTTCGAACAAACAGAGGGGTGAAGTGGAAGTGGTTATTTTTTTTTTATTTTATTTTTTATTTTTTTGGCCGAGGCTGCATAAGCTTGCATTCTTGCATCAAATGCCTCTACTAATGCTAATTAACAGCAAGTTACTGCTATGGATAAAGGGATCGTTAAGTGGAAGACAGACAGAGTGGTTATCAGTGGGTGCACTCTTTGTGAACTAATGTTATTAATGGAATTCCCCAGGTTCCAGTGCCGGGCCTATTGTTGTTTACAATATTTATCAATGATACTGATGAAGGAATATCAGGCTTAATGTCAGCCTACCTACAGATAATAAAAAGGGTGGCTGGGTGGTCAACGAGAGTAATGATGGTATGTTACTGCAAAAAGATTTAGAAAAATTAGGTTGATGAGCTGAGAAATGGCTGTTGAAATTCAATACTAGCAAATACAAGGTACTGCATATGGGTGGCAGTAATCTCAGAGTAACTTAACTGTGTGGAACTACTCTCAGGATGGTAGAAAATGAAAAAGACCTGAGGGTAATTGTGCAGTCAGACACGAAGTTCACTGAGCAGTACAGACATACTTATGGGTGCTGATGGGATCCTTCCTCTTGCTCGGATTAAAAACTTGAGGGGGGCATATTCAAATTGAGGAAAGACAGTTATAGAATAGATGTGTGGAAATTTGCCTTTTGCCAGCAGGTAGTTGATTGCTGGAACAGACTTCTATCTCTTGTTGTGGAAGTTGATAGCTTAAATAATTTAAGGCTGAACTGGACAGGCATTTGGAGTGAATGGATGGGTGAAGTGGGAAGGTTTTTTTTTTTTTTTTTGGGCTGATGCTACATAAGCTTGCTTTCTTGCATTGTATGCCTCAACTAATGCTGCAGGATAGCTCATGGGTTTTGTCAATGATATACAGAAACTTTGCTAGCAGGGATAAGGATGTGATTATCCCTTTGTTGCAGTACTCAAGATGTGGCCCTGGTTAGATGGCATCTTGAGTACTGTATACAGGTCTGGAGGCCTCACTTTAGGAAAGATGTAAATCTGCTGGAACTTGTGCGAAGGTCAACCAGACTGGTGAAAGGAACAAAGGGTGCTCTTACCAGGAAAGACTTCAGTTCTACAAACTGCAGTGTCTTGAGACTAGGCACTGGCAAAGAGATCTGATTGAAGTGTTTAAAGCCTCAAATGGATTCAGTAAGCTGAATGTTAATGGCCTTCTAAATTCAATAGATAAATTCTAGTTCTATTGAACTAGAATTTATCTAGTTCAATAGAACTAGATAAATTCTTGGAGGGTACGGATCAGTAAAGTTTTTTTTTTTGGCTGATGAAATCAGCTGATCATTTGCCATTACTACTACTACTTTATCATCCTAAGAAAAGATCCCATTAAGAGAACAGATCCTATTAGAGAGGAATTAATGAGGGTTTCTGCTGAGTATTTTTAGGAGTAAGGGGGATGAGGGGAGTTGCTGGCCAACCTTATTCCATATAGGTCAAGGTATGGTCAAGCTAAGCATTTCAGAGTAGTTTAGACACTGCACTAAGTAGCTTAATCCAAAGCAACCTTGCTGGTACTCAAATTTTGCATCATTATGGTGCATGAGATGATATGTTTATACCACCTCAAGCACATATATGTCTGCCTGGAGGATGTAGTTCCCAAATGACAAATAGTTAAGAGCAACCATACTGTAATGTGAACTGCTCCTACGTTGGTGATACATGGTGCAGGTTGAAAAGGAGTATAATCACTCACATAAATGGTGGTTCAGTGTGGGCGTCTTATAAAATGATACAATTATGCACAGAAGGGAGTTCATTTGCCTTTAAATATATTTCCTGCAAGCTTCAACAACTTGACTCATGCTAATTCATGTCAAAAGTCGAAATGTGTCATCACTATTTCAAAAGAATTACCCATGACAATTTCGCTGTAAGAATTCAAATATGGCCATTACTTATATTTAGCAAATCCTTCTGTACACTTCTGAAAGCTTCATTTTCTCAGACTTGGTTTAGCCTTTTTTTTTTGGGGGGGGGGAGGTATGAATGTTATCCAGTATCCATTTCTTGCCTGCATCTAACAGTATCTTGAGACCAGAAGACAAGAATTTTGGACAATATTTTCCAAGAAAAAAAAAAGTGTCTCATGGTCCAGAAAATATGGTATATAGTAAGCAGCTTTTTCAACTAATTCTGGTGGAGATAAGAGATCATTTCATAATCTACCAATTGCACTGGTTAAGTCTGAACGTGTCCTGTAATTCAATTATCTTAAGTGATTTGTTGTATGCTTCTCTTCTTGTACAAAAATTAAGTTGATTTTCTTTATGTTCTTTTTATTTTATTAGGAACTCTGCTGGGAATGATAACATCAATAACACTTTGACAAAGATCTCTCTCTCTCTCTCTCAATATAATTGCTTTTTTTTACCAGATTTTTTTTTTTTGTTAACTTCACGATTATGATATGGTTAATGATTATGGATCGAAATCCATAAAATACATTTTATGGATTTTAGTCTAATTATCTGAAGATTGGTCGTTCGCTTTGTGGATGACATTGTTGTGCTTCTACAAACAATTGATGCTTCCTGTATAACCTGTGGATCAAAGACCCAGTTTGCATAATTTTTTTTAGTTTGCTTCTTATCTATTGGAGAGTTTTACTAGTGCAACAATGGGGGTTTCTGTTAGGGCTCAAGAAAACCACTTGTTTACTTATCTGAGTTAAAAATTATTGAAAAAAATAAATAAATAAAAATTTTTTTATTTCTTTTCTTATTTGAAAATACAAGGAGAATATAGATTATTTACATCTTATAACTATACTGGTAGGAGTCAGAGTGTGAACACAGTAAGACTAGGCTGGAAATGAAAATGTGCCATTGTTAAGTAATGA
The DNA here is from genome assembly GCF_048544385.1 of Mastigoproctus giganteus. Classification (NCBI taxonomy): domain Eukaryota; kingdom Metazoa; phylum Arthropoda; class Arachnida; order Uropygi; family Thelyphonidae; genus Mastigoproctus; species Mastigoproctus giganteus. The sequence continues at coordinate 218,132,409 of NC_143577.1, read as the reverse complement.
GAGGATATGATCTCTCACATTCATTTAATAAACTGACCTCATCAAATGGTATCAGTACATCCCTGTAGAAGGCTATGTATCTCTGTGTCACCCACTATGGGGGAAAAAAAAAAAAAAAAGGTGCTGGGAGTTGAGCTACTAGGTTATTTAAGTCTGCAGATGAGATCTATTTTTGGAGAAAGAGAGAGAGATAATGAGCATGGTCAAACTATCTTATTATTACCACCACCAGTGTCAGGGAAGATATGTTGGACTGAAATATTATATTCAGACTAAATAGTCATTCCCCAGTGTATATCATCACTGTGTCTGTCTTTCCCTATATAGGGTGTGTGTGTGTGTGTGTGTGTGTGTGTGTGTGTGTGTGTGTGTGTGTGTGTGTGTGTGTGTGTTTTTATCTTGGATATACCTCATTTGATGTGTCATTCTTGGAGGCATAAACACTGGTGTATAAGTATTTTCATCCACTATTTTGATTTATTTAAACTTAAGAATAGTCTCAAAAGGGATATACTCCTTTGTTTACCTGACTGATTTGGTTTTTTTTTTTTTTTTAAAGATTTTTGATAAAAATTCTTTTATCATTAGTAAGAGCCTTACCAATGTCCATTTCTTTATTGGAATGTATTTCCAGGGTCAAATCTACTGCTACTTCTTTCCCTGGATACATTTGTTGGGCAGGGTGTCAGTACTATGTCTTAGTTGATTCTTTGTTTGCCAGACCGTTGATCAGTACATTTACAGTTTGGCCTTGTTGTGATAGTGTAAGAATTTGGCTTGCAACAAGGCCCATTTGATGGAATGAAAAGTTCCTACTGCAGATCAAATTCCTACTGCATTATACTTTGTAGCTGCATGGGTGCAGGTTAATTTATTTGTAGGTGTTGGTGATAAATTATCTGCTTTGCTTCTTAGCAGGTTGTATCTGTTTCAGTT